>NW_021635353.1:0-66997 GCF_004799145.2 Neltuma alba
AACTACAAGAAAATGTAGAATTAGCAGCGGAACATTTCTAGCGGTTCAACAAAACCGCTAGAAATTCTAATATTTCTAGCGGTTTTAGAAAAACCGCTGCAAATTACCGACGGTTTGACCATTGCCCGTACATTTCTAGCGGTTACCACCTAACCGCTAGAAATTTAGAGCTAGAAAATTTCCCGGGTTTTGGTGGGAACTTGGCGCCAAATTTGTAGCGTTTATTTTCTAGCGGTTCAGGCCAATAAACCGCTAGACACTGAAAATTTCTAGCGGTTGATGCATGAACCGCTAGAAATATTTTTAATTCCCCGAGGAGTTTAGAAATTTCTAGCGGTTCGGGTAAAAACCGCTAGAAATTTCTAGCGGTTCGGGACAAAACCGCTAGAAATTTCTAGCGGTTTTACCGAACCGCTAGAAATATCTACCATTCCCGAGGCACTTGTGACCGTTGGGATTTTCTAGCGGTTCGGTCCAAAACCGCTAGAAATTTCTAGCGGTTTTGTGGAAAACCGCTAGAAATTCTCGGTCTATATAACCCCCCCACTTCACTTCTTCAATCGTTCTGGAAGCGAAGCTCTGCTGAATTTTCTCCACAAACATATTCGAGTTCTGATTCAGTTGCAGATCCTTATTTTCAGGTAAAAATAGTAATTTATTGATAAATAATTTTTATTTTATGTTTTTTTATTTAATTTATTATGTTGTAGCTTATAAATAATTTTTTTTTATTTTATTTATAAATAATTACTATTTGTTGTTATTAGGATGACTCGTCGGCACGGGAAAGACCCAGTTGATCCTGAGAGAGCTGGACCCAGTGAGGTTCATCATGATGCTGGTGAGCCATTCCCCAGCATTCATGACTACGATCTCAGCGAGGAGGATATCCTCAGTTTTATGGAGCAGGATGATGTTGAGCGGACTGAGGAGGCTCATTTTACTGGGGATGAGCAACCCCATGCTGATGCTGATGCTGCTGACGAGGAGGAGGAGGAGGAGCAGGATCAGGGGAATGAGTATCCCCAGGCTGCGCAGCGTCCTGCTCCGAGACGTCAGGCTGGTTATGAGGTGGAATTTGTCGGTAAGTATTTATTTAACTTTTTAAAATTTTGATCAGTATTTAATTTATATAGAAATTGTATTAATTTATTGATATATAATTTATTTCTTAATTAAATTTTGCAGACACTGAGGGGAACAGGTCCTATCGGAGGCTGACAGCCAGAGAGCTGTCTATGATGACGAGCGGACGAGTGGTTGTGCCGCTCAATGAGTTGGGCCAACCGACGAAGAAAGGTGGCCAGTTGTACAACAAGTACGTGCGCCTCCTTGGTCAGCAGTGGACGCTGTTCCCCATCTACGTGCAGGACTGGAAGAAGATCACCTCAGACAAGAAGCAGCAAGGTTGGGAAATGATGAAGGTAATATAAAATTGTTATTTATAATTTTTTTAATTTAAATAAATGATTATATATTTTGTTTTCAAATAATTTAATTGTTTGATTATAATTTTTTATTTATTTAATTTGTTTGTTATTTATAATATTTTTAAAAGTAGTTAAATGAATATATATATTTTTATTTAAATTATTTAAAAGTAGTTAAATGAAAAAAATTGTTATTGATTTCATTAATTTATTACTTATAATAATTTTAAATTTAGTTGAGTAAAAATATTTTTTCATTTAAATTACTTAATTGTTTAATTATTATTTGTTTTTGATTAATTTATATTTTATTTATAATATTTTTAAATTAGTTAAAAACTAATTATTTGTTTTGATTATTGAAATTGCTTAATTATTTGTTTATAATGTGTTATTTAGTTAATTTATTATTTTAATCATAGAGTAAATTTATTCTGGGGGAGGAGTTGAGGGCTGACACGATCAAGAGGCTTGGGATGGCATGGAAGAACAGGAGGGCCGACCTGTGGAGGGAGAAGAAAGGTGACGGGACGAGGCCCCTCCAGGAGATACTGGCAGATGTACCTGGTGGAGTCCCGGACCAAGACTGGTCCAGTTACGTCTATTTTAGGATGACGGCTGACCAGATGGTATGATAATATTGTATTAATTATAATTTCTTTATTTTTATCCGACTTGACTCATTTAATTTAATTTTTTTACATTTTGCTTCAGGCTCTTTCTAGGAGAAATGCTGGGAGCGTCAGGCATCAGACGATACGTCATAGGGCTGGATCAGGAGCTTTGCGATCACTTATGACGAGATTGTGAGTACTTGAAATAAATTTATTAAATATGTATATGTATTTAATTTGTAACTAATTATTTCTTTGATTTCATTTACAGAGGGAAAAGATACGGCAGGAGCGGGGATACACGGCCACTTATGGCGAGATGTGGCCGATGGTGTATAGACCTCGAGACGGGCGTGCGTCGGATGAGGTTGAGGAGATAGCGGTAAGTAATAAATTAAATATTAATATAATATCACAGTGTAGATATCATTATATTATAATTAACTTCTTTATATTAATTTTGGTAGGCACGGATGACTCAGGTCGATTCCGAGTTGCGTGAGTCTCAGGGGTCTGCCTTGGATCCCACCGCCTCACTTTTAGCGGGTCGTGGCCGGCCGCAGCACCCTGGTCGAGTTAGCGGGCTTGGACTTGGACCTACACCGACTAGGTTGCCCCGCTCAAGTGGCGCTGGCCCTTCATATACTGCCGGGAGCTCTCATGCGAGTGCGAAGCGGCCGGGTTCCTCATCCTCAGAGGAATTGCGAGAGGAGCTCAGACAAGAGTTCGAGGCCAGGATGGAGGCCAGGATCGTGGAGCGTGATCGTCAGCTGCAGGAGCGTGATCGTCAGCTCCAGACGCAGCTTGACCAGCTCTTGGCAGCTGCTATGGCTCTGCGTCATGTGGTGGTCAGTATAGCTCCAAACATCTCGGTTCCTGAGATCCCCGACCTACACCTGCCACCAGTCCCGCCCCTACCCCCCCATCCGCCAGTCCAGTCCCAGCAGGTTGAGCGGCCTGCCCACCCCCAGCCGGAGGATCCAGCAGAGGATGATCACGATCTTGCTTTCATTGTATGGGATTTTATTAGAATTTTAATTTTACGGTTTTATATACTATTTAGATATTTATTTAAATTTTATATTTATTTGTTTATTTTATTTATTTATTTCTATAATTTTATTTATGTCAAGTATTAATTAATATTGAGATATTTATTTATTTATTACAACATCAACATTACAATTTATTAAACACGTTAAACATGTTAATTAATCAAAATAATTCTATAATCATTTATTAATTTAATAAATATTTATTTTTGTAATGTTATTAATTTATTGTGCAGTATTTCTATTTAAAATTCAAAAATAATATCATTTGTAGCGGTTCTAAAACCGTTAGAAAATTCAACTGAATTTTATTACATCGTGAAACTTTCGAGCGGTTTTATAAACCGCTAGAAAATTAGTAATTTTCTAGCGGTTTAAAAAAAACCGCTAGAAACTTACCTCATTTTCTAGCGGTTGATAAAAACCGCTAGAAAATTACCTCAGTTTCTAGCGGTTGACAAAAACCGCTAGAAAATTACCTAATTTTACGTAATTTTCTAGCGGTTTTATAACCGCTAGAAATTTCAAAACCGTTGGAGACAAAATTCCCGTTAAACCGCTAGAAATTTCTATCGGTTTGTAACCGATATTTTGAATTTCTAGCGGTTAATAACCACTGGAAAATGAAACTTTCCGTTAAAACCGCTACAAATTTGTAGCGGTTTTGTAACCGCTACAAAAAAATGACCGTTCCACCCGCCTCCTTTATAAGCTGAAGCACTCCAACTGAATTCCATTTTAACTTCTCTTTGAGCTTCCTGTGTCATATTTTCACGAAATTTGAGCATTATTAGTGATGGATAGGTCGTGGATCAACTTGCACCGGTCGACTCCGCAATACTTGGCTGGTCTAAACTATTTCTTGGATTTTGCTTTCGCCAATGCTGCTGTAAATGGTAAGATTCAGTGTCCCTGTCCTAAATGTAATTTCAAAAAGTGGCATCCCAAAGATATTGTTAGGGAACATTTAATCTTTAAGCCTTTTCCGCGAGAGTACGTATTTTGACAACTACATGGGGAACGGCTAGATATGGGTGCTGAGTCAGTTCCAGTAGTTTCACGGATGGGAGTTCGAGTGGATGAAGCCGATGCCGTGAATGATGCTGTGCGTGATGCTTTTGGTGTTCACGAAAGCTCGAATCCCAACGAAGATGAAGTAGAGGGACCTCAACCGGAGTTTCTAAGAAACGAAACTGCTCGGGAATTTTTTGACCTCATGACCGAAGCTGACAAGCCTCTTTATTCTGGGTGCACAAAGTATTCGAAGTTGTCATTCTTGGTGAGGCTGTATCACATCAAATGCTTGTGCGGTATGACTGACAAGGCGATGTCCATGTTGCTGGAATTACTGGGAGATGCTTTCCCCCAAGCTGAATTCCCTCCATCTTTTTACGAAGCAAAAAAGATTATTAACAAGCTTGGCTTGAACTATAAGAAGATAGATGCATGCCCAAACGACTGTATGCTATACTGGGGAGATGATGCCAACAAAGAGATTTGTACGAGATGCAAGACGTCACGCTATAAGTCAGTACGGAAGGGCAAGAAGCAAAAGAAGAAACCGGCCAAAATTCTCAGGTACAAATTATTACAGCGTGTTACTTGTTCCGTCTCTAAATATTCGATATTTGAAATTCTTAAAACAATTGATTATGTCATCAATTTTTTTAAATTGAGTCAATATTTAGTATTTAAATATTCGGTATTTTAAATTTTTAATATATTATTTCTTAGATACTTTCCTTTGAAACCACGGTTGCAAAGAATGTATATGTCATCAAAAATGGCTCAGCATATGAGGTGGCACGCGACTGAGGAAAAGCTAGATGGTAGGTTAAGGCACCCACGAGACTCGGAGGCGTGGAAAGCATTTGATGCGAAATTTCCAGACTTTGCCAATGATCCTAGAAATGTACGTCTTGCATTGGCAACCGATGGTTTCAATCCCTTCGGAAACATGAGCACAAGTTACAGTATCTGGCCGGTGGTGTTAATTCCATACAATCTACCACCTTGGATGTGCATGAAGCAGAGCTCCTTTTTGCTTTCCATGATCATTCCTGGCAAGAAAGCACCAGGAAATGATATTGACGTATACCTGCAACCGTTGATACACGAATTGATCGACCTATGGACGAATGGTGTTGAGGCATATGACTCACATGACAAGCAACTATTCAATCTCCGTGCAGCCTTGATGTGGACAATAAGTGATTTTCCCGGTTTGGGAACTTTGTCTGGCTGGAATGTGCATACTGGGTTGGCCTGTCCTGAGTGCAATTTTGATTCTGTGCCATGTCGCCTTCCACACAGTCGCAAGTGGTGCTTCATAGGACATCGACGGTTCCTTGATTCCAAGCACAGACTTAGATTGCAACGGATTCGCTTCGATGGGAAACAGGAGAAGAGAGATCCTCCTGTTACTTTGTCTGGTATGGATATTTTGCGGCAGTTAGAAGATGTTCATGTCGAGTTTGGTAAGAGTGTGGATCCCGAACGATTGGGACGACGATCTCGTGGGACATCTGATACGCAACCTATGCAATGGCGGAAGAGAAGCATATTTTTCACTCTTCCTTATTGGGAATCTAATTTGCTACAACACAGTTTGGATGTTATGCACATTGAAAAAAATGTGTGCGATAATGTGCTATATACGTTGCTCAATGAAGCTGGAAAGTCCAAAGACCATCTCGCAGCTAGAAAAGATTTACGGGCCTGGGGAATTCGTGAAGAGGCTTGGCCTGATGAAAACGACAAGTTTCAGCTAGCTAAATTCACCTTGACAAAGCATAACAAGGATATCTTCCTCTCGACGTTGAAGAACATAAAAGTACCAGATGGATATTCTAGCAACATCTCAAGGTGTATCGATCTGCAGGCTCGAAAGGTTACTGGGTTGAAAAGTCATGACTCTCATGTTCTTATGCAACAGTTACTTCCATTGGCCTTGAAAAACACACTTCCTTCTGATGTATCGGTGGTTTTGGTAGAATTATGTTCATTTTTCAAGAAGTTGTGTGCGAAGGTCTTGGTAGTGGAAGAGCTTGATCAGCTGCAAAATAAAATTATTCTTACACTTTGTCACTTGGAGATGATATTTCCTCCATCATTCTTTACTGTTATGGTTCACTTGACTGTCCACCTTGTTCGAGAAGCAAAGGTTGCTGGCCCAGTTCACTATCGATGGATGTACCCTATAGAGAGGTACTAGATTATCTTTTATTCCCGCCTCTTTAAATTTCACATTGTTCTTTCATTTACTCATAATTATTAATGCAATTTTAACTTACAGGTACTTAGGAAAATTAAAATCATATGTTAGGAATAAGGCATGGCCTGAGGGGTTAATAGCAGAAGGTTATTCCGGAGATGAGGTCCTAACTTTCTGTTCGAGGTACTTTGATGGCATGGAGACATCTTTTAACCGCCCGCGTCGCGTAGATGATTCTCCTCTTGGTCCTTCCACGTCAACTTTATTTCCTCCTGTTGGGAAACCAGTTGGAGGATATGAATTCTTCAGACTCACTCCTACAGAGAAACTCCAGGCACACAGACACGTTTTGATAAATTGCAGCCAAGTTGAACCCTTCATGCAGTAAGTATATATATCATATAAGCTCACTAGCTTTTACACTTTATATTTGTTTCTTACTGACTCTTCTAACAAATTACACTTTACTATAGTGAGTTTAGGAGTTATCTCAGGCATCAGCTACGGGGCCGTGCGCGTTCTGCTGACATTGATAAAAGAGTCCACAAAGAGTTTCCCAGTTACACGTCGAATACGTAATGACAACAGCCCATACACAGATGAATTCAAAGCTCTTTCTCTCGGTCTGTTAGACCATGCACGAAGGTTTACCGCGTACAATGTCAACGGCTTCAAGTTCTATACGGTTGGACGCGATCAGGGATTGCTCACATAAAACTCTGGAGTTTGCGGGACATTCGGAACGAGATGTTATGCTAGCAATAGTGATGGCGATATGCGCTTTGGAGGCGTCACTTACTATGGAAAGCTAATTGACATTATTGAGTTGAGTTACCAGCTTTTCACCGTGACACTGTTCAAGTGCTCCTGGGCAAATACGACAACTTCACGGGGACTCGCTACTGACCATTTGGGCATCACCTCAGTTAATTTCTCTAGACTTATTCATACGGGGGCATCTGAAGATGATGAGCCATATATCCTTGCTTCTGAGGCACACCAAATTTACTATGTCGAGAACGAGAAACATAAAGACTGGAATATAGTCGTTCACCTCAAGCCACGGGATCTTTATGATATGGGTGATGGTGACATTATTTACGATAGTGAACCCTTCCAACCCTCGAATTTTGAAGACTTCTTCCCTCAAGGAGATGATAATTTGCCAATTATCAGGTACACGTCTTTTCTTAAATTATTTAAATAATTAACTACTAATTACTAATTTTTTCCAAATACATTATAAATTTAACAAATTTTTTTAAAATGTGTCCTTTCAGGCCGGATGATGATGGAGAATAGCAGCATCCAAAATAAATTATTAAAAAAATTTTCCGTCCATAAATACATATGTATAAATTAAAATTCGTACAGTTTTTTTAAACATAAAAAAAGTTTAATTTGTAGCGGTTATTAACCGCTACAAATACATATCTATAAATTAAAATTCGTTCAGATATTTAAAAATAAAAAAATTAAATTTGTAGCGGTTATTAACCGCTACAAATATATATCTATAAATTAAAATTCGTTCACATATTTAAAAATAAAAAAATTAAATTTGTAGCGGTTATTAACCGCTACAAAATACTAGCAGTTATATATACGCTAGAAAATGAATAACAGCTACAAAATGTAATGAAACGCTACAAAATCACCGCTACAAATGTGTCGCTAATCTCTATAAATACCATATCTTCTCTACATTTATTTACTCCATCTCTTTTCTTTCCTCTCTTATTCTTCTTCATAATTCTCTCTTTTTTTCTTACTATCTCATATGGTGGTTTCTTTCTCTTTACTGTATGGTAAATGAATTTATTTTATAATTCATTGTATCTTTTATTTGTTTTTATTTAAAATTTACTAACATATTTATTTCTCCTTTTCTTTCAGATTTTTCTTCTCCACACTTGTCATGCCCTCCTCAACTGATTCAAATACTCCTCAACCTAACACTATAGGTTCAATATTACAAAATATATCATCTTCAATTCAACTATCTTATTAAATATTCAATTAAATTATCTTATTAAATTAAATTCACTTCTTTTGACACATTCATAATTTAATTACATATTGTTTATTACAAAATTTAAATATATAAAATGTAACATATAACTAATTATACAAATTAACAAAAATTCTTCAACATAATTTATTTAATGGTTTTTAAAATTATTATATGAAAAACCAAAAATTTTTTTTTCTGGCATGGTAAACATTTCTAGCGGTTCCGAACCGCTAGAAATATTTCGTCAAATTTAAATTTTGCGCCAAAATTTCTAGCGGTTCAAACCGCTAGAAACTTTTTTTTGCCGCCATTCCAGAAATTTAATTGGCGGAAAAATTTAATTTCGCAAAATTTTTTCCCGGCAAAATTGATTTGGTTTAGCATGTTTCTAGCGGTTATAAAACCGCTAGAAATTTTATTCCAGGCACATTTTCTAGCGGTTTTATAACCGCTAGAAATGTTTTTCCTTTATATATTTTCTAGCGGTTATAAACCGCTAGAAAGTTTCTAGCGTGTTGACCATAATGCGTAGCGGTTGCCATAACCGCTAGAAATTTTTTCTTGCGCCTGTTTTTCTAGCGGTTTTGTTAATCGCTACAAATGTTATTTGTTGCGGTTAAAACCGCTAGAAATGTATCACTCTAACCGCTACAATTGACATATTTTTTTGTAGTGTTAGGATCAAAGCCAACTCAAAAATTGGGTCCTATATTAAGGACCAGAGGAGTATTTTTTAGGCAGTGAATCCCACTTAATGCAGAGAATAATCTCTAAGCATTGGAGATCAGTTACTATGTGTTGGGTGCTAAAACATTCAGTTTCTAATAGTAATATAAAAAAATATAGATAACGAGAAAAGGAAGAGCACTACAGAATTGGTGATATATGTCTATTACTTTTGGTCATACGTGACAGTTGATAGCCATCACTAATGGATGGACCATATATTCTTTGAGCCAAACACGTGACAATTTGAAACGGTCACGTACTGTCTAAAATTTTTCAATTCTACGTCCAAAAAGGTCATTTATTTAAGTTTTCTAATAAGGCCGCGTGACCTACAAGGGTATCTTTACATGACGATTTGTTTTTCATAATCATCACGTATATGATACTGATATGTGATGGTTATAACAAATAACCGTCACGTAAGGCAACCAATTTTTTTGAAAAAACTGGGGGCTACTTTTCGATCAACAGCCTATATTGCAATCACAGAGCCAACATATATGCCAAAACAGAATCAGAGCTGTAAACTACATACAACAAAAGCCAGGGTTTATTTTAGATTTTTATTACTGCTAAAGGGTAGTTTCAAGGGAGTGTAGTTTCAACGACGACTTTTTATCGCCACCAAAGGTTATTTTTATTGGAAACTTTCTTTTTTTACCGCAGAAACTTTATTTTAAATTCTCATTTTTATTTTAAATTTTTTTAAAAAAGATTATCATGTTTAAACAATAATTTGTTCATTAATATGATTTGTTATAACGAAATAAATTATGTTCACATGTTATTGTAATAGAGAGAGAGAGAGAAAGAGAAAGAGAGGGTTAGAGAGATAATGTGGTGCACATGAGAGTAAAAGAGAGGAAAGAAGAGAGGAGTGAGATATTGTAATTATGTGTGTGTGAGAGAGGAAGAGAGTTAAATAATCATAATAAAATTTATAATTAATTTTTATTATTTTTATATATTATTTTCATATCTCATAAATATAAATATAAATATAAATAGTTGTTTAAATAATTAGAAAAAATATAATAAAAATAATATTGTGTGAATTGCATTTTTTATACTAAATAGATATTATAAGTAAATATTTTAATAAAATAAGAAAATCAAATAGAAATATTTAATAATAGTAATAATTGTTAGGATTATAGTTTTGATGATAACAAAGTCAGAATATCAAGGTTAAGTATTTTGATCGATCAATTGTTTATCGCTAAGGTTTCAGATAATTGCTCAAATGTAAATCAGGTTTATAGTAGGTATTCGGATCGAAGAACTATTCGATGAGCAATTAATCGATAAAGTGATCGATTATCGCTATCGTAAAAATCACATAAGAGTATGGTTAATTATCGATAAACTGATCGATAATATCAGGTAAACAATCGAGTTACTGATAAGAGAACCAAATCTGAAGTGTACTTATCGATCAAGTGATCGATAAATCAGTCATCAATAACGACTTCGATAAAAGGTAACATAATCTACTTGTTCTGCACATTAATTCTGTTACCAATTTATCGATCATATTCTCGATCATTTGTTTATCGATTACGTGTTCGAACTTTATGCTCTAACTCTCTGAATGCAGGTAATCATCTTTACAGATGGATCGATAAACTTATTGATCATAAAATTATCGATCACATGATCGATAATCAATGTCCTTATCTACTCTTATTCAGTTTTTCCTACAACCAAATTATCGATAATGTTATCGATAAATTTAACTTGTTTGCTTAAATAAGTTTTCACATAACATGATCGATAAAGAGTCTAAGGATTGCTATTTTCACATTAAGTTATGGTGAACTATTTTTCGATCACCAAATCGATCACTGGTTTTTCGATAATATGATCGATCATTCAATTCCCTGGAACTCATGTTTTCACAAAACGTGATCGATAATCATTTTCTCTGTCTTACAAGGATAAATTTCTTTCTTCACTTTATCGATCACTTGTTCGAATGTTCATTGATCGATCAACTGTTCGATCATTTCAGATAGCTGTGTCTTTCATTGAATATATACATACCCATGGTTTATCGATAACATTATCCATCATACATTTATCGATAAGATGTTCGATCATCAATGACTGAAGCTTCATTTCAGTAACATTTAAATTTTCGATAATCTGTTCGATCAAACATATGTTCGATCACTTGTTCGATCATGGAACGATTTCCTCTTTCTATGATAATTCTTAGAGTCAATGATCCAACACTTGATCGATAATATTGGTGATCTAATTCGAAAAGTCTTCATTCTGTTTATCGATAACTTGATCTATTATCAAGTAATCGATCATCTTTTCGATCAAACTAAACCAGAATGACTTTCTGTTCTTCTTACTTATAAATGATTTCATCACAAATCTTTGAATGATAAATTGGTTTTCTCTCTGTGTTCGAGATTAAAGCATTCACCACAAAACTCTCATTTGCTCAAAATATGCAGATTAATGAAAACGAGGGCAACGGCTCTTCAACGGGATTACGTAGACTGCGACCTACAGTGTCAGAAGCTCAGACGCATTAATGGCGGAGCCGTTGAAACCAGCGAAACACGCAAACGAAGTCACAACGGCTAGAAGCTCTTCCGTCTAACGGCTACTTAACGATATCAACTATAAAAGGCACGAAGAAGCATTAATGAAGAGATTGAATACCGGAACTACCACCTGCGATTATTTAGTTACGCATTCAATACTCTGTTTTCACGTTACTACCGAGCATCAGTGTTTATCATTAAATTCACTCTGTAAGAGAGCCAATTACTACTCTTATTAAAGACTTGAGTGACACTCAAGAGTGTGAACTCTTGAGAGGGGTTGTATCCTTACGGGAGTAAGGGGGAGTGATTGAGCAATTCAATTACTGTACCGAGGCACCAAGAGCCCTGTCGATCTTGGAAGATAGTGAAATACTCAGAGGTGTTCTGGGGACTGGAAGTAGGTCACGTGGTTTAGACCGAACCAGTATAAATCTTGTGTCTCCTCTCTGCAGTTAAAATTCTTCATACTTTGACTCTCTGTTTTTATTCAATACTGACACGCTTTTGATTGGAAATTTTTGTAACTCACCCAATTCACCCCCCTCTTGGGTGAGATTGTTTCTAACAATAATGTTTAATAATATTTGATATAATAGCCAAAAGTCATTGCCAAATGACACTTTCAGCAACAACTTTTTTTAATTGCTGCTAAAGGATAGTTTCATTGTCATATTTCAATTTATTATTATTATTATTATTATATATTTAATTTTACAATAATTACCACTAGACTCATTCCAGTTTAATGGCAAGAAGGGATGCGAAAGGAAGAATTTAGGAGTTTGAACTATAAAAAAGCCATATTTAAGGTGATAATATCTGATAGGTGAAGTGGTGTAGTGAAGTGATGACATGTGGCACAGGTGAGGTAGCGAGTGACGTGGTCGGCGGGTAGCTGGAGGTGACCTGGCCACAATCAGCTATGATGTGGCGACACCTGGCAGTGGTCCTATTTTTCTCTTGTGACACTTTTAACGGCAACAAAAAGGGTTTTTGAGTGGCAACATTTGCCGCTAAAAATGGCTTTCAGCAGCGATAGAGGTGAGCAAAATCAAACTGTAACCAAACACTAAACCGAAGCAAATTTATTTTCGGTTTTTTGGTTCGGTTAATTCAATTATCGGTTAAAGATTTTGTTTTTATTTTTTAAAATTTTGATTTTCGGTATTCAGTTCAGTCATTTAAAAAAATCACTAAACCAAATTATATGTAATATATTTATATTTAATGAATATTACAATATATATTACATTTATATTTAATAAATATTAATAATATATATACACGCACATGACCTGTACGTTGTGTTTAAGGGGGAAGGAAAAGCTAACCTAAATAATGCTTTCACATCTCTCCTACTCCCACTGCCCTTATAGTATCAATCTCGCTCTCCTTCTCTTCCTTCATTTCTTAATCCCAATCTCTTCCTTCATCATGGTCAGCTCATCACTGGTTAGCATTATCATTTAGTTCTCTTTTGCCTCTCTCTCTTTTGCCTTTACCTAGTATCTCATCACTCCCTCTTCTGCACAAGTCCTCCTTTGATTCTTTAATTGATCAAGCACAGGGTCAAGAATCTAAAAAAGAAGAACTTGCCATTCTAGATCTCTACATTTATTTTATTTTCTCACTTCCTCTACTTCAAATCGCATACTAAAATAATTTTAGGTATAACTGAACCAAACCAAAATATACTACAAAAAAAAGACTTTCAGTGACAATTTTTAGTGGCAACAAAAAAGTCACTGCTAAAAGTCGTCACTGAAAGTATTTTTCAGCGGCGACACAAAAAGCTGCCACCGAATGTGAGACCGCTGAATGTCTTTAGAAGGCATACATTCAGCAGCGACTTTCTAAAGTCGCCATTTCAATGGCAACTAATATTGTCACCATCGTTGAAAGTTAACTTTCAATGACGACTATTAGTGTTGCCACTGAAAGTCTTTAGGATTTTCATTCAGCCTGAGATTTTTAGCAATGACTTTCTAAAGTTATCGTTGAAAGTATAATATGATAATATATATATATTTTATTTTACAATATTAATCAGTGAATTCAATCCAGCTTAATGGCAAGAAGATTGGACATGAAAGAAGTGTTAGTAACAGTTTCACCTAAAAGGGAGTGAATTGGGTGAAATATAAAAAAAATTTGACTTAATAAAATCAATAACTGAATATAACAAAAAGGATAAGTAAAGAAGGATTTCACCGAGGATGAACAAATGAGTAATGACACAAGAGATTATACTAGTTCAGTTTCAACCACTTGACCTAAGTCCAGTCCTCAAAGCACCACTGATTTTGCACTAACTCTCCAAGATTCAATAGGCTCTTGGTGCCACAGTACAGCAACTGAGTCTCTCTCAATCACTTTCCCTTACTATCCGTAAGGTTACAACTCCTCAAAAGTCCACACTCTTGAGTAACTCATAAATTTGAGTAAAAGAAATTTTAGACTCTCTCATAGAGTATATATTTTAAACATTGAAGTTCGGTACAGAAAACAGAGTATTGAATGCAACAGGAAATTTCAACAGATGTTAGCTCAACTTATTCAATACTTCATTCAATGCTCTTCACGCCATTTGTAGTTGGAGTATTACAGTTATCTATTAGACTGAAGAGCTTCTAGCCGTTGGAAGATCACTTGTGTGTGCTCGGCAGTTACAATGGTTGTTTGTAATAAATGCTTTTGACACAGTAGGTTTAAGCCTATAATTTTATCCGTTATGCTTCGTAATCTGTAGAAGTCTCTTAGCATAAGTAAGCTTTCTTCTTCAGGTAAATATAAATTAATAATAGAAAAGGTGATGATTCTTGATATTTATACAATAGATAAAAATATAGAATCAATCATCAGATATTCAGAAAGTAAGATGAACTTACTAGATTGATGTCTTGATCGATAACCCCTTAATCGATAACATCATGATTAATTAGACAGAGATATACTTAACAGATGCATTCATTTATCGAGTTCATTATAGATAATCCAATTATGGAATAAGTGATCGATAAATGATGAAATACTGACAAAGAAATTTTAGAAAGGAAAGTACTTTTGAATTCTGTGCAAGGTTTATTCATTTTAAATTTATAAGCCTTCGTGTTGTTCTAAAAGAAATAACATGATTAATGAAGGAAAAGCTTAAAGATAATATGAAGAATCTTTCTGATAGATAATCGTGAATAACAGTTTCAAAGAGGTGAATTGATTTATATATCGAATAGGTGATCGAACAATGCTTGATTAAATAGTTCATCGATAATTCTAAGTTATCGTGAAAATATCTTTTAAACATAATGATCTAGCACTTGATCAATAAAAGCTTGATTGAACAAGTGATCTGAAAAACAGTTCAGGAAGACTTGAACGGTCATGCCTAAAGATAAGTTGATGATCGATTAAATAATCGATTAATAGATAATCAATTAAGTGATCAATTATTGTCTTTGAAAACTTTGTTTTGGAATATAACAGGAAGAGTTTGATAGAACAGATTATCGATTAACCAAAAATGATTTGTCAAACAATGTTCGAATAAATTATTGATAAACTAATGATCGACAATATGATTGATAATTTAAAGCTGTGAGTGAGTCAAGGAAACTTACCAATTATCTGTGTCATTATCGATTACCTCTTGATCAATCAGGTGATTGATAAACCTTCTGTTATAAGCAAAGAAGTTAAACCTTTTTCCTGACAGCTTATCGATCAACCAATAATCGATCAAGTGATCGATGATTTCTTGAAACATCTTATATTAAGTAGTTATACCAATGATTGATCAATTGATTGATCAATCTATTTATCTAACAAGTTATTAAGCACAGTAAATTATCTATCACATGATCGATTAATTATAACTGTAAATAGACACAAAATACTTTGACAATTATCTGGCATATGTTCGATTAACTAGTGATCGAACACTTGATCAATTAATATAACAAATATTCAGAGATACTTTGAAACTTAATTTGTTATCATCAAAACACTTAAATTCAACAAGAAGGTGGTCATGAGTTTAAACTTTGAAGAAGATACATTTAAGCTGAAATATTTGGATGGTGACATGGCAGTAAGGTGGTGACATGGTGATGATGTGGTGTCAGCGAAGCCATTTTTCTCCAACATCACTTTCAGCTAGAGCTGGGAAAACGGGCCGGTTTGGCCCTGCAGGGCTGGCGGGCTTAAAGGAGCCGGCCCTATAGGGTCAAAATTAAAAAAAAAAACCCCAATTTGCTAGGCCCGGCCTTTAAGCAGACGGGCTTAGGGCCGGCCCATGGGCTTCCGACTCATTTTAAAATAAATTTCATTTTTCATATATTTTATCAAAAAATAAAAATAAATCAATGAAATTACTAGTAAAAGATATAAATATGAATGAAATTAAGTCACAAATATAAAAGACCATCATATCTAAATGTCCATCAACATACAAAAAATCTAAAACATCTATTAAACATAACAAGTCAATGATATTAACATCCAAAAGTTTCATTAAAAGTAGACAAACGTTTTCACTAAAAAAAAAAAAGTGGATAAACACTATCATCACTATCATTAATTGTAAGAATATTTGATTGTGCTTCATTAATAATAGGCTCTTCTTAACTTCTAAAAATATCAATAATTTCTCAGCCTTTAATTGTGAAATCACTTTGCTGTACAATCTCATGGGAAGTCTGAAATATCTTAGCACTTTGGATTGATCCATAGTATGCTTTTAATGAGCTAACTATGTCATCTTTTTTTTTTTTGCTTTTATTCAGGATGGTTTTCTTTGGTTTTGTCTAGCTCGCTTGTCTAACTCTATTTAAATATATAGTAAAAATTATGATATAGTCACTATAGAAAAAGTGTTAACTTATTTATTAAAATTTTATAACATATATACAAATTGTTACGTATTTGTTGATTCAATCATTAAATTTTTTGTTTTAATATGGGGAATATATTTTGTTTATTTTAATATATAAGTGTTGGTTCAAATGAATACAAATTTGAAATCTTATTTAGGATATGGAGAATATATTTTTATTTATTTTAATATCATTAGAGATTGGGGTATGAGTTGAGAGTGAATGAAAATCTGAAAGTAAACCTTAGAGAGGGAGAGTGTGTAAAATGTTATGGACTTAGATTAGGGTCAAGAAAAAAAATATAAATTAAAAAATTATTGTTAGCAGACTTAAACGGGCTGGCCTTTTTATTTTTGAGCCCTACAAGGCTGGTCCTTTTAAGTCTAAGTTCCCTTTGAAAATCTCAAATTACAACCTCGACCCTCAACTTAAACGGGTCGGCCTGACGAGCTCAGCCTGTTTTCCAGGCTCTACTTTCAGCAGCAATAAAAAAGCCACCGTTGAAAGTTACTTTCGCGGCAACAAATTTCATAGCAACAAAAGTTGACTTTCAGCGGCGATTTTTTTTGTTGCTACTATCAGCCACGGTCGTTACGGTAATAACTTTTCAATGGTGACATAAAACCTTTCAACAGCAATTTTTATACTTTTAGCGGCGATAGAAAAAGTCAATTTTTTTGTAATGATATTTTGGTTCAGTTTTATCTCTGTTAATAATATTATTCAGTTCAGCTCCATGTTGTTAAATGCTTCATCTTGGTGTTTTGATTTTTTCGGTTTTCAATCCTAACTAAACCGAAACGCCAAATACTCACCCCAAACATATTAGTCACTGCTGAAGGGTCTTTTAGCGGTGACAAAGTAAGCCATTGTTGAAAAGCATTAGCAGCAGTTACTATGGCAATGACTTGGCAATGATTTTTTGCTGTCGAAAGCTTTCAGCAGCAACTAAGTCAATTTTTTTTAGTGTAGAAGAAGGTGCCTAGCTAAAAAGTTGTCTTAAAATAAAACTTGAAATCCAACCAATCTAAACCAGTACCACAACGTTCATGCAATTAACTGATTAGAGAAGACATATTGCTTTGACTTTCTCATATTAAGGATATATTTCCTTTTTATGATATAATGAATACGTGAGTTATAATTAAAAAATATATAATATAATCTACAAAGAAATATATTTGCACAATAAATAATATTCAAAAAATAATAATATATAATATTAATGCATAATAAAATTAGATTATATTATTTATAAATTATGAATAAAGTGTAACTTATTTTTCTTGACTGTAATCATTTTTCTTTTCTATCTTAGCTTTCTTCCATGCCAGAGTGAATGTAATCCAAATTGGCATGTTTTGGTTTGTTTTAAATTGGGCGAAATTTTTTAAATAGTGACATATGTCTACAAAAGACCCTATAGTATAATTACGGATCTTATTTTACACAGCATTTGCAACTTTGTTTTGCTCAAGTTACTAGGTCTTTTGGATGGTAAAAAATGTTATTAGTTATTTATTGGCCGCGTTGATTGTATTATAAATATAGAAGTTGAACATAAAACATCTGAAACAACCATCGTGAATATTCAAGGGTTAAAGTATATATTTGCCCCAAAATTTTTTACTCAGAAGCTCTAAGCATTAGGAATTTCTTTTTTATGTAAATTTGACCCAGAAGTTTAAAATCATAGCAATATAATGTTACATCCTGTCATTAAAAATATTAATAGTCGACATCATTATTTTAATAATCTGCATTAGTTTTTTAAATATAAGATGCAATATTACAACAATTTTAAACTTTCAGAGCAAATTTATTAAAAAAAAAAAAATTCCTGATGTCCAGAGCTCTTGAATGAAAACTTTCAGGACAAATTTGCATCTTAACAGTACATTCAAAGCTGTGAAAAGCTAAAGCTACAGACTAGAATACATAATCGTCATTTGAACATTATCCATGAAGACAGACGTCTGCTAGAGTTCATAACATCACAATGAAAATAGAGATATAGATAATGAAAGAAAAGCCAGTACTGACGACGATGACAATGCTGAAATGCACATAACATAATAGCTAGAAAACCAAAAAAAGACAGAAAGAAAGAAAGAAAGAAATAGCTGGCTAGATTTACTTAGCCACTTCAGCTAACCGAAATGACAGAGCATATAGTCTGAACAAAAGTGAAGACAATGAGTAACACGGCGGCAGCAGAACCAACAATTTTCCATGGGGTGCCACAGTAGTCACGTCTCAAATTTGTGCACCATCTGTGGTACCTGCTACGATAAAATTTATTTACTTGACAACAAACTTCATGGTAATGAGAGTGTACACCTGGTGTTATGATATTTTTTCTGAGACTGTTCACCATTGTAGCTACTGCATTGGAGTCGCCTAGCGCATTAGTGATAATGCCTTTGTCCACCAGCAATTCCACATCTTTATCAGTGTTTATAAGGAAATCTAGTAAAAACATATACTGACTCACATAATGATTGTCAGCATAGTGGCATTGTTCAAATGCCATCACATTTCTAATGTGTATTTCTATGTCATCATATACTTTAAAGGGTGCCATTTCCAACTCACCATTTCCAAAGCGTAAGTGAATTGAGCCTTTCTTTTTCACTGCCCTAAACTTTAACCCTATTTCATGCAGCTGACTAGCACTGGGCAAATGTTCCACTACCTTGATACTTGTTTCCCGCTTGAAGAGTCTCTCTTTAGTTGGTGGCAAGAAAAACTCTCTTATTAGATGAGTGAAGTGCTCCACTCGTTCGATCTCTACGATGGCATTATGTTGTACCTTGTTCACTTTCAAATCATTAAAAAATGTCAAGGTAAGTTCCGGAAAGGGAGTTCCTGAGCTTGGAATTGCCATGTTGTACAGTTCTTTCAAAACAAAGAATGGAATTTGATTCTCAAGTAATATCAGGTCGACGTGTATGGCTCCTACCAACCATGGTTTTAGTAATACATAATCTTCAACTGCCCACTGCTGGTCCGACACTAACCGAAGAAAGTACTCAAATATGAAGCACGAATCGGTTATAATCATCCTCAAGAACTTGTCACTTCTCATTTCAACTTGCTCCGCATAACATTTTCTTATTCTGTCTTCCAATCCTGTCAGGGTTCTCAGATAATCCTCCAACAACCCATCAATACGAACTCTTTCAAGGAAATTCTTGACATATGTCGATTTGAACTTTTCCATATATTCCAATTTACTTTCTCCATGGTGATATGGCCCAATTGAGACAACATTAGGAGAGTAGGCTGCTTCGTTTTGTTTGCGAATAACATCCGGAGTTTTGTAGATACAACAGTTGAATGTCAAAGGAGGGCGTGGAGTTTCTAGACCTATAGAAATCTCTCTTGCCACCTATTCTCTTGGGAACCATTCCCTTCCTGCCTTTGAGTTGCTTCATCCACAGCTTCAATGTTTGCCATGTTTTTGTGTGAACCTTGAAAAGAAAACAGTTGACTTCAACTTTAGGTCTGTATTCCCCAGGTAAGAATTTTTTTTATTAAGTGTATTATTCATGTTAGATCTTGTGTTTTCATAAGCTAAAATTTCAGGATTTAATCCTTAACATAATTTTGAACAAGAAAACTAGGTCAACAGACACAAATCTTTCGAAAAGATTTTCAACTTTTACAAGAATAAAGGCCCGTTTAATAGGAAGAATTAGAAAAAAGGTAAGGGAAGGGAAAATTTTCGGCAACGGGGACGTTTAGAGAACAAAGGAAAGAAAAGGAAAAAAAATGAATTAAAAATAATTTTTTTAAAAAAAAGAAAAAGAAATACCAAACATGCTTTTAACCAATCTGGGTAAAAAAAACATCTCCTTCACTATCTTCATCCGGGACCAAGGATATCAAACCGAAAAAAAGGGATTATGCAACATATCATAGCTAGATCAAAACCATTGCCATGAACTCAGGCGTGGGGTTGTTTGTTTCGGCTTATCAGAAACATTTCCACACAAGTTAAAATAAAACTCATCTCATACACTGTAAAATCACATTCGAAACGCTAATTCAAATACCCTCATGAACATACCAAGCGAGCTAAGCAGTGGATGGAAGGCTAATTTCCTTTTCCTCTGGCTGGCTTTCAGCCTAACCAAGCGGCACCAAATGGAAAGGCTATGAACATGTGATTATCAAGACATGAAGAGCATAGAATAAACAGTCATCAAATGATGAATTTCTGGCCCAAAAAAAAAAAAAAGAATTTAACAAGAGAACAGATAAAGAACCTGATCGAAGAACTGCTGGCTCTAAAGAAAGACGATACTGTGTTGTATATGGATGAAATCAGACACTACAGATATTTCTCCGACATCTGGACGCTATAAGAAGATCTTACTAGATGCGATAATTTGCTCATTGATAAGAGTTCACTAGACAAAAATGATCTGACTTTTCAAAGATTGTCCCAACTACTGGTCATTGCCTGGGAAGACCATAATTTGCTCACACTACAAAAAAATTGACTTTCAGCGGCGACAAAAGTCGCCGCCGAAAGTTTTTTGCGGCGACAAGTCGCCGCTGAAAAGTCGTTGCCGTAGCAGCTGTGGCTGAAAAACTTTCAGTGGCGACTAAAAAGGTCGCCGCTAAAAGATACTTTCAGCGGCGACTTTTAGAAGTTTCGGTGACAAAAAAGTCGCCGCAGAAAGTAATGCCTAAGAAGAATTGGCTTTACCAATGCCACGTCATCGCCGTCGCTGCCACGTCATCGTCTTCGGCTGCCACGTCATCACCGTTGACCTCCACGTCATCGCCATCGGCGGCCACATCATCACCGCCGACCGCCACATCATCACTAGCCACCTCCACGTCATTGTCACATCACTTCTCCTCGCCACGTCACCGTCCAAATATTTTCACCTTAAATGTGTCTTCTTCCAGGTTCGAACTCGTGACCGCCTCCTTTCGTGTCCAACCTTCTTGCCGCTGAGCCAGATTGAATTTGTTTATTAATATTGTAAAATAAAATATATATTATTATATTATACTTTCAGCGGCGACAAAAAAAGTCGCCGCTGAAGGTCCACTTTCGGCGGCGACTAAAAAAGTCGCCGCTGAAAGTACACTTTCGGCGGCGACAAAAAAAGTCGCCGCTGAAAATCTTGGTTTCAATGGTGAACTTTCAGCGGCAACTAAAAAAGTCGCCGCTGACACTTTTGTCGCCGCGGAAAGTCTTGGTTTTAATGGCGAACTTTCAGCGGCGACACTTTTGTCGCCACGGAAAGTCTTGGTTTCAATGGCGAACTTTTAGCGGCGACTAAAAAAGTCACCGCTAAAAGTCCACTTTCGGCGGCGACAAAAAAAGTCGCCGCTGAAGGTCCACTTTCAGCGGCGACACTTTTGTCGCCACCGAAAGTTTTGGTTTCAATGGCGAACTTTCAGCGGCGACTTTTTGGTGTCGCCGCCGAAAGTCGTCGCCTAAAGTCTGTTTTTTTGTAGTGTCATTTGGTGTATCGCATTATCGCTCATAATTATTGAGTGGGGCCTCCTTGTGCATGCTAGTTTTCTAGGCTTTATTTTGGTCCCTTGCGCCTGAGTTAAGAAGACTAGCTTTCGAAGATATGGTTCTGTCTACTCCTAACATCTAATGTTACTGTTACTCCTATGGCGTTAATTTTGAATTCTTAAAAAATTGTTATATTCTGTTAGTTTAATTGAAGTCTTTAAAATGATTTTGTTTATAATTTAAAAATATTAGATAATGAACTGTACATAATTATATAACATTTTAATAAAGTTAAAAATTGAAGATCAGCCTCATGTGGGTAGATATTGTCTTCCCAGGCAATGACCAAGTAGTTGCTCATTGATAAGAGTTCGCTGGAAAAGAATGAACTGACTTTTCAAAGGTCGTCCTATATGTTACAAGGGGCTCTCATTAATGCTCATAATTATTTGAGTGGGACCTCCTTGCGTCTGTTGGTGAGGGATTTCGGGTCCTAACTGGAATGCAAATAGATTCTTCTAGTACCCACCCGTGATCCGATCACGGAAATGGAGTCAAATTCTAAATATACAGCAAAGCACAGAGGAGAAAGATGAGAGATTTCAAAGAAGTGGTATATCCTGTAAAATTGCCTTCAGTTTTTGTTCCTTAAATTTCTCCACTCCCGTCATGCAAATTTGAAAGGGATGGTGAATATTACAGTTAAAACTCAGGTTTTTTTGTTTTGTTTTTACTTTGCATTCGGACCCCATCTTAGATGGTTTGGGCCTAATCCACTTAAAGGTGGATCAGTCCATATTCTAACAGTCAGTTGTCTAAGATTTGGTCCCTTGTGCAACTCCCAATGGGAGAAAAGCCGAAAACTTCCAAGTCAAAGAAGACTGATTTTGGCAGATATGGTTAGGAATTTACGGATATGTCCTATAAATTAAGACCAAACTTCCTTTTTTCCCCCTTATTAATAAGATTGGTACGCAAGAAATGCTTCGTTGTGTCTCAGATTTTCTCGGAAAACTTGTCGATGAAGAGTGGATCCAAAGCATCAACTGGATATGATATACGAACGAATGGGTCAATGAAATCCGCCCGTTGGAGTTTGGGACCAAACGGTAGCAGATGGAGGGCTTAGGGCGAATATTTTTAATGATGAGCCATTCCATATGATTTGATTTGTGGTTTGAAGCAAAGCAATCCAGACCTAAAAACCCAAATGGAATTTGTGCAAACCAAAACCATTAGTGGGGTTGGCATTGATGTTATATATAAACCATTAGTCCATAAAATGACACAGAACATTATAGAAAGACAGTATGAGACGCAATAATAACAAAAGAGAATGGATGGAAAGCCCACTTGATTTTCACTTCGAAAGGGAACATCATAAGAGAAAACAAACTATTTTAAAATGATTTTCTTAGGAGTTGTTATTTGTAACGCATGCGGATAATTTCGTCATTGCACATTGAAAATCTTCTCCCGGTTAGGCTTCTAGCTATTTTAAAGTTATTTGAATATTTCATAGGAGATTTCAGTAATAAAATTCCTCCTTTGAGACTCTACAATGATTTTCCTATAAAACATTACAGTATACCTCGTTGTTGAGTTTCTATATGTGACTTGGGTCATTTCAAAACAATTTTCCTACTTTACTAATTATGAGCAAATTGTTTGGTTGTCTCGCTTCATTCTATTTATAAAACACTTAAAAGAATATCTAAAATTTTAATCAAGTTTTTATATTTTTGGCCCAATTAATTATATCTTTTTTTTTGGCCATCCCCCCAATTAGTTATATCTAATTTCATTGTACTTCTCTGATCTTATTTATAAGATATACAGAGATAATTTTATTTAGTCATATTTATACATCATATCATAATTTTAACATAAATATATTATTTTATCCTTTAGTTATTATTTTTTAGATTGTTGCCTTCTTAAAAATTGTATATATTAATTAAAAATGACTAAACTTAAAAATTTGTTAAATTTTAAAGGGACAACTAATTTGATAGTCCTTCTAGTTATCCTATGTTTTGAACCAGGTCCCTGCATTTATCTTCTTTTTTATCAGATTCTTCAAGTTTGTTCTGTCAAATGCGTTAATCCTCAAAGTAAACTGTTTAATCAGAGCTAACAACGTTAACGAATCCGTTAGCCTATAGACATACTCTTTCTCTCTCCTCCCTTTCCTGTCTCTCTCTCAAACGTTCTCTTCCTTCACAAGGCCTTAACTCCAATCTTGAATATGCTCTTTTAAACTGGAACCTTCGGACACTCACTTCGGCAGCATCACTTTTCCCAACCTCACCAACCAATTTCGACCAAGACTAGACCACACTATTCCAAGTCGGCTCGTCCTCCTTCATCCTTTTATCCTACAAACCACATACCTCCTCCTCCATTGTCAAATCCACGCCTCTCGGGGACCTTTCTTACGAGCACTTTTGAACGGCTTTGTACACATGTCCTTCAGTGTTGGTCTCACTCTCTTTGCTCTGACCAATACTACTTGTGTGAACTCACCGGTCAATATTGGAAATAAGGGAGAATTGAATTTGCTGTGATTGCTTAAATGAAAAGCTTATGCTTTGGTGATGTCGTTGGCGAACAACTTGATGCTATCCTTTGGCCCCAACTCACTTACCCCTTTTTATACTCAGTCCTCACTCAAGTTGGTCTTGTTGAATTCACTTCAAATCCAGAATGTTAAATATATTACTAAGAAGCTTTGTGATACCACAATGGGAAATGTTGACGAAGGGAAAGAAGGAGATGAATGTGAGTAAAGGTAGGCAGCAAAGGACAGTGAGGAAGGGTCTTGTAGCTTGGTCTGGAATCAAGGGAGAGAGAGGGAGAGAGAGGGAGGATAAGGGGGCAGAGAGAAAGAGAATGAGAACAAACTAATTTCAAACTCATTTTAATTTTTACATGTGATGTCTAGTTAGCGTAACGGATTTTTTTAACGTTGTTACCTCTTATTAAACAGTTTTTAACGTTAAGGAGTAACGCATTTGACTGAACAAATTTGAAGGATATGGTAAAAAAGAAAATAAGTGTAGGGATCTAATTCAAAACTCAAGATAACTATAAGGACTGCCAAATTAGTTTTTCCAAATTTTAAAGCAAAGTTAATAAGTTTTAAGATTTTTTTTCCAATGAAAAAGTGCTAAAAGTCATTTATAAATTAAAAAAAGAGGAGTATTAATTAATATCTCCCCCACATTCATTTGTCCTGCTCATTCGCTCTTTTTCACTCTCTCCCCACATAAATAAAGGTATTTTTTAGAAAATAAAATATACTATATCTAGTCCTTAATATATAATATGTGATATTAAAAAAATTAATTTAATTAGTTAATTATCTGTAATAAATCAATGTTGTCTTTAATAAAATATTATTATTAATCATGTATATATGAATCATCTTTTGATAGTAACTCCTTAACATGCCCAATCACCATAGGATTACTTAAGAGCAAAATAAATAAATATCGAAAACAAAGTGGATTGATGTTTTATATTTAAGATCAAATTGTATTTTCAACTAACTCTTATATTAAAAATAAAAGATATTATTATTTTAACATATTTATCATTTTTAATCAATTTTGACTGACTTTTTTTTTATCTATGTAATTTAATTATTTTTATTTTATATACATAGGATCAGAAGGAGTACCACGTTATAGCATTTTTCTTCAATTTTTTTTGGGAGAAAATAGACTATAGAAAGTCAACTCGTGGTAAACGTAAGAACCTAATCAGTGTCAATTCAACAAATTCATAACATGCTTAGGTCATCCTATTCGACCAAACGAATTTGTAAGAGAGTGTGTGTCTGAGACCTAGATTTGAAATCAAATTTTTTTATAGCAAACTATTTAGCATTTGATATTAGTCATTAATTTGAATTCTAGTTGTGCTCAACAAAAATTGAGAGAGTACTAGAGGAGAAAAATGTCATATATTCCTCTTGTCCTTAAAATTGTACTATGGATTATACTTGTACGAAAAGCAATGTTTTAAAATCTGGATCGGACAATGAACTGGAAAAATTAACAGGTCATGGTTTATTTGATTGGATCGGTTAGCGGTCGAACTAGTGACATAAATAATTAAATAAAAAATAATATCATTTGTTTATGTACCAATATAAATAAAATATTAAGTTATCAAATAATTGTAAAATAAAATTAAATAGTTTAATTTCATAATAAATCAAAAAATTTATTCCTCCGGTCCTAAATATAAGACCCCTTTTGTAGTGTAAATTACACTACAAAAGGGGTCTTATATTTAGGACCGAAGGAGTATATGATAATAATATGTCTCACAACAAATTATTAATAGGGACTAAATCCTCATCCTAGAAAAATGAAGTGGATGACACCTGGACCTATCAACTCAGTATATTTGTTCAACTAACAATCAAACCAATCAGGATATTGCTACGACTTAGAAACTTCCAAGGCAACATTGGCCTAAAAAAAAAAAAACACTTCTGAATACCCAATGCTCATAAGCAAAGATTTTCAACACAAATTTACACCTTAACCCTTTCTTTTGATAACCCATAACTGTAATTTATATTGGGTTAAGGTGCAAATTTAAACTTTAAAATCATAGTAATATTGCATCATACCGTAAAAAACGTTAATGGTCAATATCACTATTTGATCGTCAATGTAAGTTTTTTTAATGGTAAGTGGTAATATTGTTATGATTTTAAGCTTTCGGGGTAAATTTTCGTCTAAAACAACTTCCAAGTACCTAATGCTTCTGAATGAAAACTTTCAGGAAAAAATCTACACCTTAACTCATTTATGTTTAATGATCAAAGACTATACATTTCTCGAGTTGCTAGCCAACTTTTCGTCGTAGATTTGACTTGTTCAAAGATGACAATGAGATAGGATAGAAATATAAAAAAAGAATATATTTTTCTTATATATTTTGTCATATATTTATGTTACATGATTATTAAACGGGTTTATTTAATCCCATAAATTATTGTCCTGCCTTCTTTCTTTCTTTTTTCTTGACAAAATTTTTGTCAACTATTCCACCCTATTTCAAATTACACCCAAAAACAATAATAATTTGTTTTATCTTTCAATAAAAACATTTTAAAAATAAATCTCTTTAATCTTAAACTTGAATCTTATGATTAATAGTTTTGAGCTCAAAGTTGAATTTTTCTTAGTAGAAATTTTAATATAAATATGTGATTAGTCTCCACTAAACATTCTCAAGAAGAGAGGAGTTGCAATGGTCACCCCAGATTGTTTGAATGCCATGAGTGAATAGAAAGTTGGATCTACATTGGATCTCACTTGAATCGCCCCATGTATCCTCCTAAGGAGAACTTTAGTTCCAAACCCTGGTTCGAACAGGAGAAGTACGCTATGTTAATGTGCCTTAGATGATTCACATCTCAGGGTCAGGCTAATGAGCACATTGAACTATCCATGTAGCTGAGAGCCCTCACAATCTAAGTACAACGACATAATTAACAAGGGCGTGCTCTACCACTAAGCTAATAGCTTGTTGTGTATACCTATGCCAAAAGCAAGAGAAGCCCCATCCCTGTTTTTCTTTTTTCATGTCATGGGGGCAAAAAAAGGGGATCCTATCAACTTGTTTTGACCTAGGATAATAAGGTCATGAGCTTAGTCTTACTTCGTTGTCAAGAAATGAAAGAAGACTTCTATCTCCAAATTGATCTTAGATGTAGCTTACTTCTTTTTGGGTGTGAAGTAGCATCAAACCAAAATACCCAACAAGCATTAGCTCTTCCTCAAAAGAAGGTGATCCAGATGTACCTTCCAGTATGGCTACCTTGTTACAACTTCACTCTGGTCACTAGCCCTACCTTCGACATCCCCATCCTTGCAATTAATGTAATGACTTCGGGCATGGCCAGCTCCAATATTGTGATGGGCCACTTACACAAGGCATAGGAATGAATTCACTGCCGTATGGTTTATCGATGATTACTAACGATTCAGGCTTCATACAAGTGAGTTGTAGCCTATATTCCAAACTAAAGACGAGATTTTGGAGTTAGCTCATTCTCACAAAATTGTGATCCTTTGTCCTGAGCATTATAGCCCATGTGTTTCCTAGGGCATAAAGGGCATGATGATTTGACATCATCCTTACCTTCCTCCGGCTTATTACCGGAAATCTTCTCAAGGTTCCAAACTCAACATTAGCAACAAAACACGAGGATTGTGCTTGTTGCAGGGCTTAACCTAACACTTCACGACACGAGCTAACGATAGCTATGCACAAGTCATGTTCCCGAAGGCACCCTCTCTTTCAAGAGGATTTACGGCATGTCAAGCCCTGTTAATTTTCTTCACTTTGCATCAAATCAAACCATATACTCTACCACTTCTACAAGCTCTTGTCAATTCCTTTGAGTTTCATTCTTGTGAATGTACTCCCCAAGCAGGATACTTAACACGTTAGCTACAATACTACACAGGTCGATAAGGACAGAGCCTAGTATCCATCATTTATGGCTAAGACTATTATGGTAGGTAATTCCATTCACTCCCTTAGCTTACATCTCTTAGTGTTAGTGTTAGTCTAGCAAAGTACTTTTGCTGTTGGTGTTTTTTTCGATCTCTAGCATTTCACCATTCTACCTAAAATTCTCTCTGCCCCTATTGTACTCCAGCTTAGTAGTTTCCACTGCCTATCAGGGGTTGAACCTTGGGATTTGATAGCGAACTCAAAAGGCCACCTACAAAGGCTTTATGCCCAATCATTTTGGATAACGCTTGCATCCTCTGTCTTATAGAGGTTGTTGGCACAAAATTAGCCGATGCTTATTCCCCATATACCATCATTCCTTTTTCTCCATGCAGTATTGCTCCATCAGACTTTCTCTTGATATGACAAATTCCCCACCATGGGAGTCTGGACCGTGTCTCAGTCCTAGTATGGCTAATCATCCTCTTAGACCAATTATTGATCCTTGCTTTGGTAAGCTATTGCCTCACTAACTAGCTAACTAGACATGTGTCACATCTCAATTTTTAGATCTAGGAGCTCTAGAAGTAGCCTAAAAAAGGTAGGCTATTAAGTCTTTTTTGAACAGAAATTCCAAAGATGAGAAAGGAAGTCAAAGTAGTTTCAGGGACTAAACTGTAAAGTAAAAGTTTTCAGGGACTCAAGTATAATCAAGGCTAGAGGCTCCAATAAAGTCTCAAGGGCCCAGAAAGAGAAAAAAAATTAGAAACAGGCCAAGGGGTAGGTTAGAAACCTCAAAGAGATAGTTGTATGACGTTAAGTCCAAGTAGGGACTAAACTGTAAATTTAGAAAGTTACGGCTAATATGGGTAAAAATAGAAAGTATACAGCAAATTCTAAGAAAATCTCAAAAAATGAGAAATAATATTCTAAGACTCTTTGGTGAAGAGAAATGATGAAAATACCCTTGAGGCAGCTTAAATAGAATTTATGAAAATATGGCCGGTAAAAAGTATACCGTTTGAGGTCATTGTTTAAAATAGCAAGAGACCTCAAAAATATATGCAAAAATGACATTAAATGATTGAAATATTTTACTAATTTATAAAATTAGTCCCATAGCCAAAAGACTAGTGGAATAGCTTTAATAAATTAAAAAGCCGATTATGCTGATAAAAAGGGTATTTTAGTAAATGATTTTTATGCAAGGCTTAAAGGAAGTGTTATGGCCCGAGAAAATTCATAGATTTTCTCTAAGGTGGAAAGAATTTTTGGAGTAGACAAAATAATTTTTAGATCTCCAGAATGCCGAAAAGAAACCCCGAAAGTGAAAACCAAGTAAAGAAAGGAAAATATCTAAGGAAAAGACAAATGTCACGATGGCTCATTAATGCATCATGTAAGGCAATCATGACACATGTGAATGCATTAATTAAGAGAGAGGAGGTAGTGGAATAAGACAAAAGTAAGGTGACAAATATATCAGTGCTCTGGGAGACCGAAACTAAGAGAATGGACCAATTAAGTGCACTGATAAAGTGTAAAGGTACACTTGCTTTTTTACTTGGCCTAGATTGTGCCACTTGTCAACCTCCCTATGGAGAAGATTTTGACTTTGAACATCAATTTCATTTACAATTATTTTAAGGTTGGAAAATGGTTCAATGAGCCTTCACAAGTTGACACCTCACCCTTGTAATTTGAATGAACTTGAGGGGCATTTTGGTCCATTCAAGTCAAAGTTTTGGCTATAAATACCCTACCTTGGAAGATCATTTTGGGAGATATTTTTGGAGGAAAAACTCTGCCAAAATTTAGAGAGAAAATGTGGAGGTGAAGGCCAAGAAGGAACAAGATTCAAGCTTCAAGTTCAAGGTATGTGATGGTTTTAGCATCTACCTTGATGTCTATTTTGAATAATTTACTCTTTGTATCTTATTTTAGAATTTGGCATGATTAAAGTACACTCTGTAAGCTTTAAATCCATAGGCAGAACACTTCATTTGGATATGTGTACAATTTATGAGGATTTTTCAAATTTAGGGTTTAAAATCTGGAAACAGTGTTTAACCTTTAGAAGAGTACAAATTCTATACAATTTTGGTATTGTTTCGCATAGATTTGGTTCTTGAAACTATTTTTTCTTTAAAGAGAACTTAAGGAGCTTTCAGTGAGACCTAGAACCACTCAGTTTTGATTTTTTTTAGAATTAATCATGAATTTTCAAAGTTGAGCAAAAATTCAAGAATTTCTGTGTGAACAGTACCCGTGAAGTAAAATTTTCAGATTTGATCTTCTTGAATCTAAGGTCATCTTAAGTAGTCCTAATTGAAAAAAAATGGACTTTAAGGATGGGAAATGATGAGATTTATGTTAGAAAGGTTAGAAAGAAAACCCTAAAGCCAAGAGAAAGGGTTGAGGTTCAAGAGAGCTAGTCTTGAACATTATGTCATCTCTTAGTCCTAATAGATTGAATGATCAATATGGCTATGTTTAGGACCTTAAAACAATCAAAGAGGATGTTTGGTGATGTTAACCGAATGCCCACATGTTTGGAAAGTCAAGGGAGTCAAAGGAAAAGTAAGAGAAAAGCTTGAGGTGCAAGGTGGTGAACTTACCCTTTATGTGCTTGATGTGGTATGCTTATGTGTTGGTTTGTTTTGTTGATATTTGTATGATGTTGTGACATGATGATTGTTGCTAGAAATGATATTTTTAATATGTTTCCATGGCCATGCATTTTTATACCAAGCATAAAGCATGATGGCATGTCACTAGTTAACTTAAGTTTATGGAAAACTACATACCATACACTAGCATCCATCTTGTGTATAAATGTGGTAATGTTTGCTACTGAGATAATCTTGAATTTCATCCCTCCCTAACCAACCATTTAGGTCAATCAATGATGGGCAATAATGGCGTGAGAAGTAAGGAGAAGAAAGTGGAGAATTATTGATGCTAATGAATGAAATTATGTTCAATGTATAATTCTCCTATGTTGTAAATTATGTTATGAATGCCATCAATACAATGTATGTGCCTAGAATGTTTAGGGCATGAATGAAAGTGTATTAGCATGAATGGAAAAGATCAAACCTTAGTTGTGTATGCCAAAGAAATAAAAAGAATTAAAGCAAGCAAAGGTGAAAGGATAAAACGTAGGTCCTGGAGTAGTTAGTTTCGAGCTTTAGTTTGACCTATCAAATGAACGAGTTAAGCTATGAAATTTGGTATACTTATAGTACACATCTCAAGATTTAAAATGAGAGGTAAATCATCTCAATTGGATGTGTATATAAGGAGATATGAATTTCCAAATTTGAGGCATAGAATCTGGAAGGTCCAGATTTTACCAAATAAGCAGTAAACTTTATCCAATAAACTATATGAATTGGGTAAGGATAAGTCTAATTGGATATTTTTTTCTTAAAGAGAATTAAAATTTATTTTTTTATAATTTTAGAACACCCCCATACGATTTTTCTAGAATTAATTATGATTTTTCAAAGTTGGACCTATAATCTGAAAATTGCATAGTGAACAGTAATTTCCAAAAAGTAATGTCCTAAATGAGATTTTGAGCTCAAAACCATCCAAGATGGTCTAAAATGATTCTAACTGGATCTAAGGTATTATATAAGTAATGTTTGACAACATGAGCTCCTCCTTGGGTGGATTCCTCTCTTTACTACTCAGCGTATGGGGTATTAGTAGCCATTTCCAACTATTAGTCTCCTCCCAAGAGTAGGCTCTTACGAGTTACTCACCTATTCACCACTAGAAACACCACTTCTCGTCCGACTTGCATGTGTTAAGCATACCGCCAGTGTTCGTCCTAAGCCAAAATCGAACTCTTCATAAGATTCATAATTGCATTACTTATAGCTTCCTTGTTCGTAGACAAAGCAAATTTAGAATTCTCTTTCATTTTAAGGCATAACTTGTATCTACACGCTTCATATTTGCCTAGAGTTCGCTCACAAAAATATGGCCTTCCTACCCCCTCACGTTAATCCCATGAGCCTCTTATCTATTCTCAATTCTTATTCGATCGTGGCTGGGGAGCAAATCAAAAATAGAAAAACTCACATTGGGATTAAGGATAATTAGGCTCAAACTAATGACTTCCACCATATCAAGATGACAATCTACTAATGAGTTATATCCCTTTCCTTGGCCTACCCCCATCGAGAAATAGAATTGACTCATCCTAAGACAAAGGGTTAAGAAACTCAATAACACTATTATTGAAATACTTGGAATCAGGCCTTCTTTTCTTTTCACATAATTACATATTCAAAAATAATGGGAAAAATTGGATTCAATTGTTAGCTACTCCTATAGGAAATAGGATTAACTAGGAATTCGAGCAATAGCACACGATTTCATAAAACCGAATGATTTTACCGATCTAAATAAAGTAGGTTTTATATGAAAAACATTTGACTTAATATGTTCTATTTTATAAGGGTGGGGGAAGAACCCGACCCGGTATTCTTAAAAAAAAGATAGAAAAATCAGAACTAAGTCAAGACGATAGGATCAACCCCTCTTCTTGAGCCAAAGATCTTACCATTTCCAAAGTAATTGAAGTCACATCTATTTTTCCATTTCAATTCAAGAGTTCTTATGTATTTCCATATCCCTTGAAGACCTAAAAAAGGACAAATTCCTTTTCTTAGAAACACATACAATATTCGTCATCACAAAAAGGATAATGGTAATCCCACCATTAACTACTTCATTTATCAATTTCATAGTAATAGAAACAAATGTCCTACTAAGATAGAATTTTTAGCTTACTATCCTCTTGCTTAGCAGGCAAAGGTTTACCTCTGTGGAAAGGATGATTTATTCAGAGCGACATGAAAGTCTGATCACATTGCATTGCTAGAACCCATGTTGTATATTTGAAAGAGGTTGACCTCCTTGCTTCTCTCATGTCACAATCCTCTTCTCGCTAAGCTCCCTTTCTCCTCAATCTATAGAGATTTCACTCAGGAGTATTGGGTATTTGAAAGTTTTTTAGGAGTTAATTTGTCTCGAAAGTTTAAAATCATAACAATATTACCTTCTATCATTAAAAATGTTTACAGTCAATATCATTATTTTAACTATCAGCATAAGTTTTTAAATGGTAAGGGGCTATTACTATGATTTTAAACTCCCAAGGCAAATTTGGCCCCAAAAGAAATTTCGGATATTCAATGCTCCTGAGCAAAAATTTTCAGGAGAAATTTACATCTTAATCTATTTATGTTTAATGATCAAATAATATACATTTCTCGAGTTGCTAGCCAGCTTTTCATTGTAGATTTGACTTGTTCAAAGATGACAATGAGACAGGATAGAAGTATACCCAAAAAAATTATATTGTTCTTATATATTTTGTCATATATTCATGTTACATGATTATTGAACGAGTTTATTTACTTCCATAAATTATCTAGGCCCCCCTTTTTTCTTTTTCTTTTTTTTGGCTTGAATTCTTCTGTTGCGGCTTGTATATATAGAACTCAACTCATAGGGTCTATCATAATTCAACTTTTTTCCCTTGGATATTGATACAATGGAGACTAATCACTACTAAGAAAAAGTCAGCTTTGAGCTCAAATTATTAGTCATAAAATTCAAGTTTGAGATTAAAGAGATTTATTTTTAAATTATTTTTATTGAAAGACAAAACAAATTATTATTGTTTTTGGGTGTATTTTGGAATAGGGTGGAATAGTTGACAAAGATCAATTAAACAATTTTCATGTATTAGTTGCCCTAGATATTTATTTGTTGACTGAATTTGACAACTTTCAAGAGATTGATCATGTTGTTAATATTCCAGGTAATATTTTGAATTATATGCTTCTCAATTCAAAATTACATATTTCATTAATTATTACTAATTCCTTCTTCTTATATGTATATATACGATTTGTTTTTGTCAGATAGATCCAATGTAATAGATAGAGGAGGAGAAAAATGAAAGAAGGTGATTGATGTTTAACATTATGGAAATTAGATTTCAATCATTTGTTGTTCACTTTGTCTTGTTGTGTGTAATGTTATAGACTTAATGTTATGATAGATTATAGCATTAGAACTTGTATTTTTATTGATGTTGAATGCTGTTGGATATTTTTAGATAATGATTTTTTGATTATTGATTGCCTATTAGTTTAATAGTTTTAATGGAATTTTTGGTTGGCAAAAAAACAATACCTAGGGCAAGCTATTGGATTATTGATTTCATATTTTCAAATGTCAAATTTTATACTTGGATTAGGATAGGTGGAGCCGTGGAGTGGATACAAATTAGTTGGGGGAAAAAAAGATGAGGAAGTGGTAGTAGGAAAAAAGAAACAGGACTTGGATTGCCTCGACTAGTCTAGGCAGTCCAAGGGACTAAGTCTAGTCCAACTTGAACTTGGGTTGGCATTAGACTGGACTAGACCTTTGACTGCCTTGTTCACCCTGAGGTCTTATCTAGACCAGACCTTGGGTTGATACCTAACCTGGTTTGGTTTGGTCCATGATCACCCCTGGGCAACATGTTAAGTCACCACTAAAAGCTTCTTTTAGTGGTGCAATAACTGTCACCACTAAAAGTTCTTTTCAGGGCAGCATTAGGAGTGTTCGCTAAAAGTCTCACTTTCGAAAATTGATCTTTAGTGACGACTCTAAAAGTCGCCGGCAACATTTTGTGTGGCCATTGAAAGTTGTTGCTTCAAGTCCTTTTTTTTTTTGTAGTATCCCTTCCCCTATTCCCGGTTCCCATCCCCCACCCCACGTCAACCCATCTGCCCGTTCCTCATCCTTACGCCCACTAGCTTCGCCACTCCCATCCCATCTTCTTTCTCTGTCGATCCCTCCCTCTTTCGTCATCCACATCCACTGCAAGCTTTGGTTTGGAGATTTGATTACGGAGAAGCTTGCATATTTGAGTCGATCACAAGGTTGAAGCTTCAATCTAAGAACAGAGAAGCTTCTACAGTGTTTCAAGCTTCGATTTCCCTAGATCATCACGTGTCAAAACTCCAGACCTTCATCTTCTCCAACTCCAGATCTTCGATCGATTGGTGGGTTTTCATTTCTTGTTTCTGGTTTGATTTCTTTTTTGAAAGGAGAAGATGACATAAAAAGACTTGTTTAAGGAACGAAATGAAAATCAACAGATTGTGCGGCGAATTAGGGAGGGGAACAACTCTCAAAACACCCCACTCCTTGAGATTGCGATCCTCATTCTTAAACTAAAGAGATTTTTTCAGACTGTAGTTTTGATCTGATATCAGATTTTTTAGATTGTATTATGCTGGTGCTTGAGAAAATGCACCAAGCCCAAACTAAATAATACTTTTATTATTATTGATCAATTCTCATCAGTACATCAGGACTATTTATAGGCCTCTGAATGAATCCTATGCGCAGGCCCATAACAAACGCAGACCCAAATACATAACAAACTAAACAGGGCATTTAGACCCAACAGATTACACCTATCTAAGTATTTTCTATATACAACAACAAGTTACATACATAACTGAATATTTTCTACACTCCCCCTCAAGTTAGGAACTCTATATTCACAAGTTCCTAACTTGCTCAAAATATATTCATGCTGTGGACCCCCAAGAGATTTGGTTAAAATGTCTGCTAGTTGCTCCTCTGACTTGACATGTCTAAAATTTATCATTCCAGCTAGTAGCTTTTCCCTTACAAAGTGACAGTCAATCTCAATATGCTTGGTTCTTTCGTGAAAAACAGGATTAGAGGCTATATGGATGGCAGATTTGCTATCACAGTATATTGTTACAGGTTCAACCTCATGAACATGTAATTCCTTCATTAGTCCTACAATCCATGTGATTTCAGTAGATGCCATTCTTAAAGCTCTATATTCTGCTTCAGCGGAAGAAATAGACACTATGCTTTGCTTCTTACACTTCCAGCAAACAAGTGAACCTCCTAATTTAATTAGGAACCCAGTGACTGACCGTCTTGAATCTGTACAGCCTCCATGATCAGAATCGCAGTAACATTCCAAGTTGGTAGATCCGTTAGCTGAGAGATAAACTCCACGGCCTGAACTGTCTTTAATATATCTAACTAGCCTTAGTGCTGCCTTCATGTGTGATTCTTTAGGTTCTTGTATGAATTGACTCAAAACCTACACAGTAAACGATATATCAGGCCTGGTTAATGTCAGATACAGCAACTTACCAACCAATCTTCTGTAGACACTAGCATCATCAATGTATTGATCATCCCTTTTTACTTGTGCTGTGAGTTTAAGGTTTTGCTCCATAGGAGTTCCAGCAATTTCAGCTTCATCTAATCCTGTTTGGTCAACAAGTTCAGTAGCATACTTTCTTTGGTTGAGTATAATACCCTGATTTGACCTTAGAACCTCTAAACCCAGAAAATATTTCAATACTCCTAAATCTTTAATTTTAAATTCATTATGCAGAAAAGATTTCACTTCATTAATAATTTGAATATTACTTCCAGTTATCATCAGATCATCAACATAAGCAAGAAGAAACCCAACCCCAGAATTAAATTGTTTCTGAAAAAGGGCATAGTCATGTTTGCTTTGCTGAAAACCCCCTTTAATAAGGGACCGAGTAAGTTTCTCATTCCATTGCCTTGAAGCTTGCTTCAATCCATATAAGGATTTATCAAGCTTACAAACCTTAAACCTGTTAGAATCAGTCTTAAAACCTTGAGGCACAGTCATATAGACTTCCTCATGTAATTCCCCTTGTAGAAAAGCATTATCCACATCCATTTGGTGTATAGGCCAACCATGCACAGCAGCTAATTTCAGAACAATTCTTATAGTAACTATCTTAACTACTGGAGAAAAGGTTTCATAAAAATCAACTCCTTCCTTTTGGTTATACCCTTTTGCAACAAGCCTAGCTTTAAATTTATCAATTTTGCCATCTGCCTTATACTTTACTCTATAAACCCATTTACAACCTATGGGTCTCTTTCCTTTAGGTAAGTTAACTATCTTCCAAGTTTTATTGTTTTCTAGAGCCTTAATTTCGTTCTGCATAGCTTCTACCCATCTATGATCTTGGGAAGCTTGTTCATAACTTTCTGGTTCAATTTCCTTGTCAATGTTAGAAAGAAAACATTTGTAAGAATTAGTCAAATCATCATAATTAACAGAACAAAGTAAAGAACTAGAACCATCCACTTCAGAATAAGGTTGATTATTAGGATTAGGCAAAAAATCACATTCATAATCCTTAACCCATGAAGGTGGTTGTCTATATCTAATAGGCCTAGACGGCATAGAAGAATGTTGACTCTGAGATGATTGTTCATTGTTGTTCAACTCAACAGTGTTTTGACGCCTACCAATATTAGAATTTATCCTATTGTTTATCAGTTCAGGAGTTTGCTCAATATTATCAATAAGAAAAGGATCAATTTTAACCCTATTAACTCCCCCTTGATCTATGACAGCAGTGTCTTTAAAAGGAAATCTGCTTTCAAGGAAGGTTGCATGCCTAGTGACTATAAGAGACTTACTCTTAATATTGCAAAGAAGGTATCCCTTTTGAGTGGTTGGGTATCCTAAGAAAACACATGCTTCAGCCCTAGGTTGCAACTTATCAACAGGATTTAAATTCACAGCAAAGGCAAGGCATCCAAAAATTCTCAAATGTGCCAGATTAGGTGGCTTCTTGTAAACTAGTTCATATGGTGTGACATGACCTAATGACTTAGAAGGTGTTCGGTTGATCAAATAGGCAGCGGTTCGAACCCCTTCTCCCCAAAACTTAGTAGGAATATGAGACTGAAACATAATACTCCTAGTCACATTCAAAATATGTCTATGTTTTCTTTCAACAACTCCATTCTGCTGAGGTGTAAAAGGACAGGATTTCTGATGTACAATGCCTTTATTACTAAGAAATTCATGCATTTGACTATTAACAAATTCCAATCCATTATCAGTTCTAATTGCTTTAATCTTGACAGAAAACTGATTCTCAGAATGAGCAATAAAAGTTTTAACAAACTTCACAGCCTCAGATTTAAAGTGCATCAGAAAAATCCAAGTTCCTCTAGAATAATCATCAACTATAGTAAGAAAATATCGATGCCCTTGATGCGTGGGCGTTTTATATGGACCCCATACATCAATGTGCAATAATTCAAAACAGAAACTAGATATAGAGGCACTGGGAATAAATGGCAACCGAGGCTGTTTTGCCTGAATGCAAATTTCACACTTATTACTGTCAGAGATACAATCAGAAATCTTTATACCAATCAAGTGTTTCATAACATCTATGGGCACATGCCCAAGTCTAGAATGCCAAACAAAAACATTTGTATCATTCAGATTATCAATTTTGTTTACAGAATTTAAAGAACCATGTATAGTTTCTCTCTTTAATAGGTAAAGGCTTCTAGTAAGTCTACCAATCCCTCTGATCATCCCATTGAACATGTCCTGCAGTATACAAATGTTAGGGAAGAAAGAGACAACATATAAACTAGCAAGAGTAAGCTTGGCAACAGAAATCAGGTTGTAACATAATGGTTTAGCATAGAAAACGTTTTTCAAAAAAATGTCTTTTGTAATCCTAACCTCCCCTATATGTGTTATTCGAATTCTTTCCCCACTTGGGACCTTGACCCATTTAGGAGGACCAATATAAACTGTATATTTATCTAAGTATGATAAACTACAGACTATGTGACAACTAGCTCTAGAATCTAATATCCATTCAGAGTCTAAGTTTACTGCCAAACCTGGTGTTGTAGCTTGGATGCTTACAGCAGCTTCATTTGGATCTAAATCACGTTTGAGCAATTCCAATATTTGCTTGTATTGATCAGGTGTGAACCAAGGAGCCTGAGAGTTTGGAACATCCTGGTTGTTGCTTGATTTCCCAGAATCATCAACTCCATTTACAGCTTGATTTCCTTTATCCTCAGGAGTCCTTTTGGTCCTATTAGAACCAAAATTTGGTGGAAAACCAATAAGCTGATAACAGCTTTCCTTTTGATGGCTCTTTCTATGGCAGTAACTACATTCTTGTTCTGATCTTCCTCTACCACGCCCTCTGCCACGTCCTCTGCCTCCTCTTGAAGCATTAGAGGCTAAAATAGAGCCTTCAGAAGAGGAATGTGATGTCACATAAGATATCTGTCTTTGCGTTTCTTCCTGAATGGCCATGGAGTATGCTTGATTAGGGGATGGCAGAGGCTTCATCAATAATATTTGACTGCGTATTTGGTGAAAAACTTCATTCAGGCCCATAAGAAACTGGAACAACCTTTGCTCCTGAATACTTTTCGCATATTCCTTGGAAGAAGGACATGAACAGCTAGGGATAGGAACTATTGTTGCATGCTCATCCCACAATTCCTTTAGTTTAGTGTAATAGGCAGATACAGATAAAGTGCCTTGGGTGAGGGAGTTTATTGAACGGTATAATGAAAAAATTTTCGCACCATCAACCACAGCAAATCTCTCTTTAAGATCCGTCCATACTAAGTGTGCATTTGACGAAAAAAAACTAAACCACTAGCAATCTGGGTATCTACAGAATTAATTACCCATGAAAGCACCACGGCATTACACCGATCTCATTGATCCTGGAGGTTGGAATCTTGCTTTTCACGAGTACACGTCCCCAAAACAAACCCCGGTTTATTCTTGCCAAGAAGTGCTAATTCCATGGCTCGACTCCAGACAGAGTAATTTTCAGAGCCACGGAGAACTTGTGAGACAAGCGTATTGGCTTGTGTATCAGCAGGATGTAAATAAAGGGGATGTTGAAAATCCAGAACCTGAGATTTTGAATCGTCGTCTGTCATTATGATGAATCTTGAAGAAACTATCGGGAAAACGTGGCTTGAACGAATCTATCGGTGGAGGGTACACATGAACCACTCCTGAGCTGAATCTCTGAAACGACTGAGTTGGCAGTAAACAAGAAATCACAATATGAGTCTGAGTGCCGACGGAGTACAAAGGAGGAGGAAGCCGGGACTGTCGACGATGATGAATCGGTGCTGTGAGAATTCCAGCTAACTGAATTCTTGTCCTATAACGGTTGCACAGCAGTGAGGAACAAGATTGGAAGAATGATCACTCGATCATGAGACTATGGATACAAGAAAAGAAAACGATCACTTGATCGGGAGAACACGGACGCAAGATTCAGGGAATGATGAAACTGAGTTGATGCGCAGCGAAGAATCACAGAAACGACGCAACCACAGTCTTGCCCTGATCATGAACGATAAGCTGAAGAGACTGGGTACCCGAATGAATCAACAAATTTGACCCGGCTCTGGTACCATGAGAAAATGCACCAAGCCCAAACTGAATAATACTTTTATTATTATTGATCAATTCTCATCAGTACATCAGGACTATTTATAGGCCTCTGAATGAATCCTATGCGCAGGCCCATAACAAACGCAGACCCAAATACATAACAAACTAAACAGGGCAATTAGACCCAACAGATTACACCTATCTGAGTATTTTCTATATGCAACAACAAGTTACATACATAACTGAATATTTTCTACAGTGCTCTTGGATGGATTTTTCGATTTTGGTTTGATGCCTTCTACGTTCACTATGATTCAGCCTGATTATTTTATGCTCTTCCTTTTATCATGTTTTCACGCCTTGTCCTTTTATCATGTTCATTAAAAATAATGTCATTTTCCATACTAAACTAAGTTAATGATATTAGCTTCTAATACTTGTTATTTCCTAATTATCACTTGTTATAGCAACATAAAAATAATACTACCTCCTGTCCTTAACAACTTGTTTGACTTTTATTTTGATTTTAAATATAAGACTCCAATCCAAGATAGTCTTTATAATAATGGTACTTTTAGTCAATACACTTGATTAAAAAGGATATTTTAATAAAGACAACACCTATTTATTACAAATAACTAACTTAGCTAATTTTCTTAATTTACTCAAATTAGTCAACTAGCTATTATATTAAGAATCAGAGGTAGTATTATTTTCAAGACTGAACTAACTTATTTCAGTGATAATAAATTTTGGTAATTAAAAATTTATAATGAAAAATTTAGATAGGGAAACAAAGAAATTAGAGATAAATTTCTCATTATCAAATGAACTTATAAACATATAGATTGAATCAAAATTTCATTATTATTAAAATAAAATAAAACAATGACAGTATGAATAATTTTGATGAACATTTATGTCCCTTCCTTAGTATCATCTTGTCTTACACAAGAAATGATAATATCTTTTCTTCCTTCTATATTATGAAGTCGCGATGAAACAAAAGTTCAATTTGCAACAAAATAAACTACGTCTCAAGTCACAATCACCAATATTGTAGCCAAGACGTTGTGAAAGTATTTTTCTCACATAATATGTTGGACCACAGGGCACTGAATCACGGAGCATTATCAGCTTTTAAATGCAGAAATTGAACTTGTTATTTCACACAATAAAGTTGTTATTTTCAAGTGACAAGTTTTTTTAACCAATTTGTAATTTTCTATTTTTAACTTGTAGTTTGCTATTGTAGACTTGTTATTTACTATTATAGACTTGTAACTTTTTATTGTATACTTGTAACTTCCTACTCCAAACTTGAAATTTTCTATTTTAGAGTTGTAATTTCCTTTTTTAGACTTGTTATTTCCTATTATAGACATCTAATTTTCTATTTTAGACATGTAATTTTCTATTTCAAACTTGTTATTTCCTATTGCAAAATTGTAATTTTTCATTCCAGACTTGTTATTTTTTATTGTAGACTTGTAATTTTTTATTTCAAACTTATTTTCCTTTTCAAATTCATAGAAGGGCTTTTTTTTATCTTTCACATAACATTTCATTTTTCATATTTAGGATTCGGTCCTGGCTGCAATTTTTTTAATTCAAGAACCCAAATTGCAACATCATAATTTTCAAGGTCTTTGATTGCAATTTTTCCATACATAAAACATATAAAAAGAAACACATTATTCATAAACCATAAATAATTTAAGCGGCAACATGGGGGCTCGCATTTGTATGGCGGCTAACTTTTATTAGCATGAGCCGATCAAACAATTAATCAAAATGTTAGGTTTGAAAGCACCACAAACATAATATATGAATCTTATTATGCCTTTTTTTTTTCCCGGAGTTCTTGAAGTTAAATCAAAACAGATTTTTTTGTATGTCTCCTGCCCCCTGCCAACCTTCTTTTCTTTTGGTCTAACCTAACTTTTCTTTTCTTTTAGTCCAGCCTAACTTTTTGATCCTCAAGCTATGACTTTCAACTAATTCAAAATTAATATTGTAATTGAAAATAGAGAGCAAAGCATGTAAGGATTAGTGATTATATGAGAATCTCAAAATGGTCCATCAAAATGATTCAACTCCTATGAAGTTATTATGAATCATTCTAGAATTAATTTTTTTGTGAAATGACCTAATTACCCTTAGTGAAATTAGTTGTTGCTGCATTAGATGTTGTTCTCATTTCATAAGTTAAAATTGTTAAACTGTTAAGCAAAAACAAATTGTTAAATTAGTTATTACTACATTAATTGTTAACATTTTGTTGAATAAAATCAAGGGTTAAGGTTAAAAAATACCCATAAAAATATATTAAAAGTTCACCTAACATCATGAACTTTTTTTAGGCTCAAATCTACCAATCAAAGTTTAAAAACAGCTCAATAATGTCAATACCGTGAAAATTAACAAACGTCTTTTTTTTTTTTTAAAATTATGGGACCCATGATTTTTTTAAATGAAGATATCTAAATACCCCAATTAAAACAAAAAAGTTAAAAGTTAAGAATCCTCATGAACTTATACTAAAAGTTCACCAAACACTATATAATTTTTATGAGAGTATCAAAATACACCCAATCTCAAAGGGCTATTGCATTAGAATGTATTAGAGTTTATTAATTATAAGAAATTTTTATAATTAAAACAATTTGTGTAAAAATGTTTAAGCTATGATTTTTATAAAAAGGAAAAAGAAAAAAATTGGCTAATCAAGAAAAAATTAAGAAACATTAATAATCTTTTTTTTTTGTATAAACCATCCGGTATCCAACCGCGCCTTTTCTGGGCCCCAGCCTTTTTGGGCCAATTGTACCCGAGCGATCGACTAGTCCGGATTCGGGCCGGGCGACAAGTAAAGCCCTCCCCGGTACCCTTTTTAATAAGTGAGGATTCGAACCCCCGCCCTCAGAGAGCAGAGACTCGCCTCACTTGTGGCCTAGCCAGTCACCACTAGGCCAGGAGTATTCGGGTAACATTAATAATCTTTTTTAATTATAAAGATTGGGCATATAAAATTTTACCTATTAATTGTTACATGAACTTTTGATATATTTTAATTATTAATTTTTAACATTTTGTTGAATAAAATCAAGGGTTAAGGGTCAAAAATACCCATGAAAACATATCAAAAGTTCACCCAAGATCATAAGCTTTCTTTGAGCTCAAATCTACCAATTGAAGTTTAAAAAGAGCTCAATAATGCCATTAAAATTAACAAACGTCCCTTTTTTTTAATTGTGAGACCCATGATTTTTTTAAATGAATATATCTAAATACCTCCACTTAAAACAAAAAAGTTAAAAGTTAAGAATCCTCATGAATTTATACTAAAAGTTTACCAAACACTATATAATTTTTATGAGAGTACCAAAACACACCCAATCTCAAAGGGCTATTGTATTAGAATGTGTTAGAGTTTATTAATTATAATAAATTTTTATAATTAAAATAATTTGTGTTAAAATGTTCAAGCTATGATTTTTTATAAAAAGAAAAAGAAAAAAATTGGCTAATCAAGGAAAAAAATTAAGAAACATTAATAATCTTTTTTAATTATAAAGATTGGGATATAAAATTTTATTATAATTAATAAATCTCTAACATATTTTAACACAATAGCCTTTCAAGATTTAAGGTATTTTGGTACCTTCATTAAAAATTATATAATGTTTGGTGAACTTTTGGAATAAAGTCAATGGTATTTTTGACCCTTAACATTTTTTTTTTAATTAGGAGTATTTTGGTACTTTCATTAAAAAATGGGTCTCATAACTAAAAAAATTGATGTTTGTTATTTTTAACTTCACTAGCATTATTGAGCTTTTTTTTTAAACTTGGATTGAAAGATTTGAACTCAAAAAAGGTTTAGGGTGTTGGGTGAACTTTTCGTATATTTTTATGGGTTTTTTTTTTTACCCTTAACCCTGAAATCAAAAACTTGTTAAATTGTTGTTGTCATTTGGTTTCTTATTTTCCACATTGATTTCAAATTAAACTATTTAGGTAATTTTGCTACAAAATTTAATCATAGGCTAAATTCCAGGAACTTTAAAGTGATTGGAATTTAGGATCTTCATACAACTTTTTTAAATTACAATCCTAGGAATAAGTTTTTATATTATTTTATTATACTACCTCCAGTTCTTAATATAAGAACTACTTCGACATTCAATTTGAAAAAAATCACAAAAAAAAGACCTTGGAAATAGAAAAATTACAAGCAGGGACCTGTTACAACATTAGTATTGATTTTCACAACAATTAATAAGCAAATGATAACAATTTCTATGAACGAGCCCCTGTATGCAATTTTTCAATTTCTAAGATCTTTTTTTAAAATTTTCCCTTCGATTTGGTCCTAAATATAATATCTAAATCCACTTTATCTCTAATATTTATCCATTTTTTAAAGTATTCCTTATAGCAGTTGTACATGTTAAATGTTTCATCAAATGATAGTTTTAGCTAAGACACATGATTAGTAAAGGTATTCTAGGAAAGACAATACTACCTCCGGTCGTTAATATATGACCTCATTTGATTTTTATTTTGGACCAAAATATAAGACCTCGTTTGACTTTTATTTTAGTCCTAAAAAAAGACTTTCGGCAACAACTTTCAGCGATGACACTAGAAATTCGCCACTAGCGGCAACAAAAATGTCACAACTGAAAGTTGACTTTTAGCAGTGATTTTCTTTGTCACGATGAAAGTTATCACTGAAAACATCTTTCAGTGATGATACAAAAAGTTGTCATTGAATGTGAGACCTTCAGTAGCGACATTTTCTGTCACCACTGAATGCCTTTAGAGGGCATACATTTAGCGGCGACATCCTAGATTCACCACTAAAAAGCATACTTTCATTGGTGACTTTATAGGGTCGCCACTGAAAGTTGACTTTCAATTGTGACTATTAGTGTCACCGCAGCTGAAAATTGACTTTCAGTGGCGACTACAAGGGCCTATTTGCTTTGAGGGAAGGGTAGGAGAGGGAGGGAAGGTAGAGTAAGGAAAGATGGGGGGGTTTTAACCTTACCTTATTTGGTTTGATTAAAAAGAAGGAGAGGGAGGGATATTTAATGATCCCTTGCTTGGTTCAAGGGAGGGAAGAGAGGGATAGTAATAATCAATTTACCATTTTACCCTTACATATTAGTTCATATTTTTATTTATATATTATATAAATTCATTTACATCTTATTTCAAATTATATAATTCAATAAATATTCAGTCTTATCATATTAATATGTGTATTTAAAAATTAGAATAGTAATTTTTATTTTAATAAGTATAATAATATAATTTAAATAATCACATTTATAAATTTTATACGCTCCCAAAAAAAAAAGAAATTTTTGCTCTTTTTCTATTATTTTTTTCTTCCCAACTTTAAAGGGTATTTTAATTAATAACATAATGTATTTGTAAAAATTAATTCATTTTGTATTAATATCATTTTTCATTGCAATCATATTTTTATTTTAAATTAATTTTTATTATTATATATTTATAATTATAATAGTATATTTTATTTAAAATAAATATTATAATAATATATTTTATAGGCATTAATAAAGTATCACAAAAACATGAAGGTAAAATGGTCTAACATTTTGGCACCACTCCAAAAGATCCCAATTTGGTGGGAAGCCTAAATGGGGGTAGGAGAGGGAGGGAAGGGGAGATTTTAGTTCCCCTCCCCTCCAAAATTTCTAACCGAATGAGGAGAAGGGCTCATTTTCCCTCCTCTCCTCTACCATTCCCTCCAACCAAACACATTCTTAGTGTCGCCACTGAAACTCTTTGGAATCTTTATTCAACATCAAACTTTAAGCAGCGACTTTCTAAAATCATCGCTAAAGGTCAGACTTTTAACAACAACTTTCTAATGTCGCCGCTGAAAGTATAATATGATAATATATATTTTATTTTACAATAATAATTGGCAAATTCAATCCAGTTTAATGGTAAGAAAATTGGACACGAAAAGAGGTGGCCACGAGTTTGAACCTTAAAGAAGACACATTTAGGCTGAAAATATTTGGATGAGTGAATCACTAGATTGAGTGCATACATTCTCAAGTGAATCACTAGATTAAGTGTGAAGTCTCTTCCTTTGAGGCTCTGCTCTATAACCTTTTCCTTTAACATATCCTGACCTCTCACCAAGAACAGCTGTCAATATCTCATCAGAGGTCATTCAAGCATCACTCTCTAAGGATTGCTGCTGAACGAGCTCATGCATGCGATCCTACAGTGACAAATTACAAAGTACATTAATGAAAAAAATAAAATTATTTAATTAAACATAAAGGACAAATATTATGTATACATGAATCTCTTCAGATCGCAGATCCACCCACTCTAACTGGCCATCTGCGGTCTTCCTAGTATGTGTTATCTCCCAAACCTGATCTGGGGGGGCAGGCTGTCCAGTGGTGGGGTCTCTCTATAAAGCATAATATACAAAAATAACAAATCTTGAAAAATAAAAAAAATTGATAAGAAAAATAAAGTGCAATGAAGAGACAACTTACTATAGAGAACTCAACCTTCGCAAATGATCGAGGACCACATGTATGCTTTGTTACTTGTTTTGCTCGGTTTTGTGTGTTTCTAGCACTTTTGTTCTACATCAAATTTGAGTAACTACTAAGTATGTTGAATGATATAATTATATTATCCATTTAAATAGTTAGTATTTAGTAAGATACCTTAAATAGATCTGACTGAAAATATGTTAATAACCACTCCTAATCTTCAAAACTTACAGTTTGAGGTGGATTTGCCAACCTTTCTTTATTAGTGTGAAATTTCTTATAGTGGGTATGCAAGTTGGTCTTCCAATTTCTGAAAGCATTTTGCAATGTAGTCACTATCATTTTTTTGGAACTTCTCTTCATCTGTTGCAACAGCAGGTTGAAATTTTTCTAAAATAAAAATCAATATCAGCATAAGTACTTGTTTTGAAAGCATAAATAAACTAAGATATATATTTACTAAACATAAATTGTACCTTTACTTTTAAAATCATGACATCAATATAATTTGTGTAAACATTCTTCCATTCAGCACAATCCTTCAAAGATATTGTGGTTCTAATAACATAACCACAATAATTAGCTAGCTCTCTTGCTCCTCGCCCTACTGCTCTTGTCATGTCATCTGTGAAAGTAAGCTCAATCTTTCCTCCAAATTTAGTCATTAAGTCCACGTTGAGCGACTTATAAACTCCTCTACCTTTCTTAATTATATTAGAAGAGCCTATCATTCAGGTGAACAAATAATATAGTCAAAAGTATGTGATGTTGATTAGTTACTTGTATTATATAAAAGTAAAGAAAATTTACTTGCACTACTGTTTTGAGTAGAGGGAGAGTCGGTAGGCAATTCCTCAAATTGTACTTGGAGTGGTCGAGGTGAAATGGTATGTCTAATTGCAGGGGTAAAGCTAATACCTCCACTACTTGTGCTGCCATGTCGTGTGAAGGAAGAGCTTCTCCTACCTCGTCCTCTCTTTAGCCCTGACATATCCTGCAATAATGTACAAAATTTAGATTGCTTTTTATGTTAATAAAACTACTCTTTATGAAGATAGTACATATTAACAAAAATTACAAAATCTAACTTGTCAAGAATATATTAGTAAAAACTACCATTTATAAGGATTGTAGTTTCATTATGTTGAGTCCTCTGTGGTACTATCACTTGTATCATTATCTTCTATTTCACCTTCAATGTCACTTTCTTCTTCAGTATCACTATCATTATCATCAAGCACATCTTTTTCATCACTATCTTCATGAACTAGTGAATTAGATTCACTATCATCAATAAATCCAGTCTCCATAGTATGAATATTACTTCTTTGTGATGGTTCTCCTACTTGAATGAAGGTTTGGAGTTGTACATCATCTCCACACAAGTCAATAAAGATATCATGCTATATAAGACTTGCATTTAAATCAACCACCAATTGTTGATAAGGCTCTTCATCAACCATTGCAATATTAATACCACTACCAACATTAACATTCTCAATCGGCATATTGAACAAGTCACATGGATTTGTTTTGACAATAACAATCCAACCTGGTTCAACAATATCATCCACATAAAAAACTTGCTCTGCTTGAGATGCTAAAATAAATGGTTCATTAGTTTGTAATGAACATTGAGTGTTGATACTTGTGAACCCATACTTATCCACCTTATATCCTTTGTCATAGTTAGCGACATCCCACCAGTGACACTTAAACAAGTATAATTTTTTATTCTCTATGTAAGATAACTCATAAATATGCTCTAACACACCATAATATTCTTTATCAGCATTAATGTCATTACCCTTGGCCATGACTCCATCATTTTGAGTTTTTTTTCCCTATTGCCCGATCTTTTGCATGAAAGCGAAATCCATTGCCTATAAACATAGAGTAATGATTGACCACTCTCGATGGACCAATTGATAAACTTTTGAGTTCAGGACTTACAAAGCCTTGTGTGGACAATGCTATCACCTATTAAAGAAGAACCATTCCTTAAATATGCATTAATATTATTAATATAAACTTCAAAGCTCAAAGTCTAGAACTTACTCGTGAACGGAACCAATCAGGAAACTCTTTATATTGCCTTTGCTCACTCATTAATCCCCGAGCTTCAAGTTCTCTCCTATGTTCCCTGCATGTTTTTACACAAGTGAGAAAAATATAAATTATAACAAATTCATTCTTGTTAAGTTAAGTTTACGTACTCTATGAATGGCCAAGTTTCTTCACAATTTTGGAGCACATACATTCTTGACAATACTCTTCATAAGAAAGAGAGACTGACTCAAAATGTCCTTTAGCTTCACCACTTTTCTTGAACACTGAAAGCTCATTACTGATATTATTATCATTGATGTCATCATTCGGTGCTGCACATTAAATTTAGTAGGAATGTCTTTCAAGTATCGTGAACAAAAAGTTAGACTTTCATCTGCCAAATATCCTTCTGCAATTGATCCTTCAGGTTGGGCCTTATTGCCAACATATGACTTGAGAGTTTGCAAATACCTACAACAAAAAGTCTAGCCTTATTGAATGGTTTTAAATGATAGATTATAAATATAATTGTAAAGTAACCTTGTTAAAGCGAATTACCTTTCTATGGGGTACATCCAACGATACTGAATTGGCCCACCAACTTTTGCCTCTCCTGTTAAGTGTATAGGCAAGTGAACCATTACGTCAAAAAAAGCAGGTGGGAATATGGTCTCTAACTTGCACAAAGTTATTTCTATTTGACTTTGAAGTTTGTCAAGTTCTTCACATGCTAAACACTTTGAACAAAGATTTTTAAAAAATCTTCCCAATTGTATTATTGGTTCACATACTTGGGGAGGCAGTAACCCACGTATTGCAATTGGAAATATTTCTTGCAATAGCACATGGTGATCATGGCACTTCAAACCAAATATTTTTCGCTCGTGAATGTTGACACACCTTGAGATATTAGATGCAAAAGCATTAGGTACTTTTAAGTTAGCCAAGAATTTGCAAAGGGATTATTTCTTTTCAGAGGATAATGTATAAGGAGCAGGAGGCTTATAAAACATCATTACCATTCTTAATCAGGTGCAAATTACTCCTAATGCCCAAATCCACCAGATCATACCTACTTTTTAATGTGTCCTTTGTCTTTCCAAGTAAATCCATCACTGTCGATACAAGATTATCAGAAACATTTCTTTCTATATGCATCATATCAAGATTATGTCGTATCAACAAATTTTTCCAATAAGGCAATTGGAAAAAAATGCTTCTTTTCCTCCAATTATAAGCCTTACTATCTGTAGGGCGCTTTTGTTTTTGGCCTTTTCCAAATGATATATTACCCAATTGTTCTAATTGTATAAGTGCTTCATCTCCAGTTAATGGAATTGGTGGAGCTTTGAGTTCTTCTTTTCCATCAAATGATTTTGCATCTTTGCGCCATGGGTGATTTTGTAGAAGAAAATGCCTATGACCCATGTAAGATAACTTGCTCCTTAATGAAATGCAATGCGTGTCTTTGTGACAACAAAGGCATGCAAACTTGCCTTTAGTTGACCATCCTGAAAGATTTCCATATGTGGGAAAATCATTTATCGTCCACAACACTGCTGCATACATATTAAAATTTGATTGAGAAAATACATCATATGTTTGCACCCCCTACTTCCCACAATTGTTTCAGCTCCTCAATCATTGGTTATAAGTAAACATTTATTTTATTACCTGGACACTTTGGACCAGGAATAAGAAGTGTCATCATAAAGTATGGACTTTTCATGCAAAGCCATAGTGGCAAATTATATGGTACCAAAATTACAGGCCAAATGCTATGATTGGCACTCATATTCCCAAAAGGTTGAAATCCATCACTTGCCAAACCTAATCTAACACTTCTTGGATCAATAGAAAAGCTAGGGTATTGTTGGTCAAAGTGTTGCCAAGCAAGAGAGTCAGCTGGATGTCTCAATACACCATCATTTGTGTGCTTCTCCTTATGCCACCTCATTTCTTTAGCAGTGTCTCTTGCCATATAAAGCATTTGTAACTTAGGTGTTATCGGAAAATGCCTTAAGACTTTCTGGGAAATTTTTTTTCCTTTTTGCCTGTTCAACTTCCATCTAAGCCTCTTGCACTTAGGACATGATTCTTCATTTGCATGTTCCCCCCAGTATAATATACAATCATTTCTACAAGTATCACTAAAGCCCCTTCTAGAAGAACATCTTTTAATAGAGCCTACAATGCATCCATAGATTTGTTGCTCCAATGGTTAAGACACTTTAATTGAAGCAATTTTACAATAAAAGACAATTTTGACATCTTCTCACAACCTGGATAAAGTTCTGTCTCTGCATCCTTTAATAAGTCGTAGAACCTTTTGGCATGCACATTAGGCTCGTCATTCTCATTTAATTCATTGTTCATATCATTCATAGAAGGGACATTATATGCATCACATACCATCCTTGTAAGGTTCTCCTCATAAGTATCATGTTCTGCTACTGTACTTGAAGTCTCACAATTACTTTGACATCTAATAATTTCCCCATGCAAGTCCCACACCTTATAACTATCCCAAAAACCCTTACTCAATAAGTCAACCCTAACATCTCTTCTCGCTTTGAATATAACATTCATACATTTTTTACAAGGACATCGTATTTTGCTTGTCACTCCATTCTGAGTAAAAGCCCATTCGAGAAAACAATCTCCTCCTTTAATATATGTTAGGTTGCCTCTGTCTTTAACATCTAACCAACTTTTATCCATTTCTATTTCATAAAAGCTGAAGATTAATATAAGATAAGAAAAAACAATAAATATTAAAGTGCAAGAAATAAATAGAAATGAATAAGTTTAAGTTGACCAAAAAAAGAAAATTATATATGATATATATATGTATCTTCTAAAAAGCTGATTCTCTAAGCTGTCTTTGGGCAGATATTCGTAGACCAGAAAGCCTGTGTTATTCTTCACAGCAATATCCAATCAGTTTCATGAGGTGTGAGTGTCTTAGTTGGCCTAAAAAAACAGCTTCTATCTGCAATTTGATTTTTGACAAAAAATATTCAAAACATCATTTTTAAAGAAGCAACACAATATAGATAGCATGACTTAATTTATTCTCGTGCTTTTATGCTTATCCCTCCCACTGTACTTGTGGAAATATTTACTTGCCTTGCCCTTTTTGGGGTGTTTGGGGGCGATGTAAAGTTGAGAGGATAAGGGACCGGGAGTCCTGTGAGGCCTGTGCTATGTCTTAATTTAATTCAAGGAGGCTAAGTTATTAGATTAATTTGTCAACACACATGGTCAAGTCTTGTGCAAGGAAAGGCATGCGTGGAGGCACACCTAGGCTTTACTTACCCGTATTAGCAACCCTTCCTTGTCTTCAAGTCCTTTAAATTTTCATGATTTAATATCACTACAGCAAGCAGATTATTACAAATAATAATCAAAACAGGAGAAAGCAGTTCTAGCTTTGGATGTCATGTGAATAAAAGACAATCTAAAAGTTTGATTAAAGGAAGCAAGATCAGGGCCCATTTTAGCAGCATTCGTACATCTAACATGGAATCTAACAAGGGATATGCTCTGTTTTCTGTTTAAAACTGAAAGTGACCATAATTAATCAAAGTATGTTCATATGGTTTGTGTTCATTACAAGCCGCCAAGCTACTCTGCCTCCATGTGGATTAAGCTAGAAATCTATTCATCATGTAATTACGGGGAAAAAATAGAAAGATGAAAAACTGAGAGTTCCTTTGAGCCAAGGTTGTCTTTCTCGTCATAGTATTATGCAATTGAATGTGTTTATGTATGTAAAAGATTCCAACTTTTTAAGCTCAAATTCTCTACTGAGCATAGTAATTCATACCCACATACCGAACGAAAAGGTGATAGCGGGTTGCTATAACAAACTTTACTTGCCCAAGAGGCTAAAAACTAATTATGTTGTACAAGAGAAAAAGACTCTCTCCTCTATATTGCACATTGTCAGATTCCTTCTGGCTTCCCTTTCTCAGTAACATGTGCTCATTCACCGAAAGGCCTAGCTAGCTGATGAATAATGATCACGAATTGATACAAAGATTATTATTCATGCAGGCTTTTAATGAATGACGCAAAGAAACCCATGCTTAATCGTAACCCCACAAGAAACAATGTTATGATTCGTTGCTTTAAGAGGATCCGTTCATGATTATGATCAAATGGAATGCTAATCCTTTTCTTTTACATAACCAGTCCAACCCCTTAAGATCAACCACCCAATTACGACCCATTTTTGTATCCTGACCCACTCACCTTCAATCCGTAGAACTTCCTATGAACGCTAACCCTACTAACTGCATGAAGGCTTCCATTTGTACAATGTGACATATAGTTACTGATAGCAGGGTTCTTTTTGCATCGTAGTTTTGAATCCAGTTAGAAAATATTTTCTTCTTTCAGTAAACAACACATACACATGACAGCCATTAAATCTAGGGGATTTAAAAAAAAAACACACAATCAATCACAGCAAACCAGAGGAAAAAACCGATCTCAAAATACAGAACAGGAAAGGAAAAAAATTTACAGCACCACAAGACTTCAAGCGAAGAAGAAGATCGGCACACTTACATGGATGACAGCAAGAAAGAACGCTGGAAGTGATGGACTAAACACAAAGATGGATGCTAGAAGCTAAGTCAGACGCTCAAAGCTTTTCTGCTCAGTGCTGGTGATCGAGAGGGAAAAGTAAAATTTTCAGAAGATTGGGGTGGGTTAAATTGTTGTGGGTTTCAAAATGAGAAAGTTTATATATAAAAACAATTCGCCAACCTTGCCAAAAACACGTGTGGCTTCATTGGTGAGGGGAGTATTAACTTTCACCAGGTCCCCTGTTCGAACCAGCCAGATGACAATTTAATTATTTTTAACCTTTTTGAGCCAGAATGAATGTGTAAAAAATGGGGATTTGTCAGATTCGAACACGGGACCTCCATATTAGAATAAACAGACTTGGCCAGCCAGGACAATGAATTTGATTGAAACCATCAACCAACAGAAAATATATATACATATAATATGCAACCGTATATGTTTTACAAAATTTAATTAATCACATTTTAAATAAAAAAATATAAATAGTAATAATATTTAATTAACTATATACATGATTTTATTATCTATATCTCTCACACATTTTTAATTAATTATATTATCTCCTTCAATAATTTTATTTCTCAATCCTCTCATACATATGTTCATCATCAAATATTATTATGTCAATTAAGTATGCTCACACTAATTTAATTATAATAATCTCTCTCATATATTTAATTATGTTATCTCTTTCAATTATAATATCCTTCTCTCTCTCTCTCACACACACACACACTTTCTCTCTTCCAATAATATTTACATCTACCTCTCACACACACTCTATCCTTCACTATTTTCCCCATCGCTCAAACTTGCATACTTTCTCATGCATGCCTCCATCTCATTTCTCTCTCATGCACAATGTTTTTCTATTCCATCTCTCAAGCATTTGGATATGGTATATGCGTTTTATACACACTCCAAACTTTCTTCCTCTCCCTTTCTCTCTCAAACACCACATTATCTTTCTTTTAGTCTCTCTCTAACACAAAAATACATAAAAAAACATTAATTATCAAAGTTACTTAATTACACAAATAAAAGATTATAATATAAACTTTTTACAAAAAATCAAAAATAAAAAAAATGTGAAAAAACTTTCAGCGGCGACTGAAAGCATGCTTCAGTGGCGACAAAAAGTGTCGTCACTGAAACAAGATTTAGCGGCGACAAAAGGTCACCGCTAAAAGCATGCTTCAATGGTGACATAAAGTGTCGCCACTGAAAGAAACTGTCGCCGCTAAAAAGACATTCAGCGGTGAGGATTCAAGTCGCCGCCATAGTGTACACTTTTGGCGGCTACAAATTTTGTCACCACTGAAAGTTACAACTACAGCGGCAACAATAAAAAGTCACCACCGTAACTATCACTTTTGGCGGCGACATTCTTGTCACCGCAAAAAGGCCTGACTTTTAGCAGCAACACTTCTGGACGGTCCAGATTGAATTTTATTTTTATTTTTATTTTTTAAAAATAATTATTTTAATAGGTATAGGATAAAAAATAAAGATAATCTCCTAACTATCATTCTTTAAAAATATATCTGGACGGCCCAGATGGCTCATCAGGTGATGAGCACCGGGTGCTCATCACTTGATGAGCACTGTATACGGACCCCATATTTTCAGCTGTGAGACTTTCAGCGGCGACTTTTTTTGTCTCCGCTGAAAGTTGTCTCTGAAAGTCCAGTTTTTTGTAGTGACTGTTCACCATTGTAGCTACTGCATTGGAGTCGCCTAGCGCATTAGTGATAATGCCTTGTTCCACCAGCAATTCCACATCTTTCTCAGTGTTTATAAGAAAATCTAATAAAAACATATACTGACTCACATGATGATTCACAGCTTAATGGCATTGCTCAAATGCCATCACATTTCTAATGTGCATTTCTATCTCATCATATACTTTAAAGGGTGCCATTTCCAACCCACCGTTTCTAAACCATAAGTGAATTGAGCCTTTTCCTTTCATTGCCCTAAACTTTAACCCTACTTCATGTAGCTGACTAGCACTGGGCAAATGTTCCACTACCTCGCTACTTGTTTCCGACTTGAAGAGGCTCTCTTTAGTTGGTGGCAAGAAAAACTCTCTTATTAGATCAGTGAAGTGCTCCACTTTTTCGATCTCTACGATGGCATTATTTTCTAATATGTCCACTTTCAAATAACTAAAAAATCTCAAGGTAAGTTCCGAAAAGGGAGTTCTTACGCTTGGACTTGCCATGTTGTACAGTTCTTTCAAAACAAAGAATGGAATTTGATTCTCAAGTAATATCAGGTCTCCACTTATGGCTCCTAACAACCACGGCTTTAGTAATACATGATCTTCAACTGTCCACTGCTGGTCTGACTTTAACCGAAGAAAGTACTCAAATATGAAGCACGAGTCGGTTATAATCATCTTCGAGAATTGGTCACTGCTCATTTTAATTTCCTCTGCATAACGTTTTTTTTATTCTATCTTCCAATCGTGTCAGGGTTCCTAGATAATTCTCCAACAACCCATCAATACGAACCCTTTCAAGGAACTTCTTGAGATATGTCAATTTGAACTTTTCCATGTATCCCAATCGACTTTCTCCATGGTGATATGGCCCAATTGAGACAACACTAGGAGAGTAGGCTGCTTCGTTTTTCTGCGAATAACATGGGGAATTTTGTAGATACAACAGTTGAATGTTAAAGGAGGGCGTGGAGTTTCTAGACCTATAGTAATCTCTCTTGCCAAACATCCGATCCTATCCTCTGGGGAACCTTTCCCTTCCTGCCTTGGAGTTGCTTCATCCATAGCTTCAATGTCTGCCATGTTTTTGTGTGAACCTTGAAAAGAAAACAGTTGAATTCAATTTTAGGTCTGAATTCCCCAGGCAAGAATTTTTTTTATGAAGTGTACTATTCATGTTAGATCCTGTGTTTTCGTAAGCTAAAATTTCAGGATTCAATTCTTTAACATAATTTTGAATAAGAAAACTAGGTCAACAAACATAAAACCTTTGAAAAGATTTTCAACTTTTACAAGAATAAAGGCCCGTCTAATAGGAAGAATTAGAGAGCAAAGGGACGGGAAAAAAATGATGAATGAAAATAATTTTTGAAAAACAATGAAGTACCGAACATGCTTCTAACCAATCTAGGAAAAAAATAAACCTCTCCTTCATCATCGTTCAGGACGGTGGATATCAAACCAAAGAAAATGGATTATGCAACATATCATACTTAAATCAAAATCATTGCCATAAACTCAGAGATGGGGTTGTTTGTTTCAGCTTCTCAGAAGTACTTTCACATAAGCCAAAACAAAACTCATCTCATAAACCATAAAATCACATTCGAAGGACTAATTCCAACACTCTCATGAACATACCAAGCGAGCTAAGCAGTGGATGGAAGGCTAATTTCCTTTTCCTTTGGCTGACTTTCAGCCTAACCAAGAGGCACCAAATGGAAAGGCTATACACGTGATTATCAGGACATGAAAAGCATAGAATAAACAGTTATCAAGCAAGGAATTTCTGGCCCCCAAAAAAAAAACAGAATTTAGCAAGAGAGCAGATAAAGAACCTGAAGAACTGCTGTCTCCAAAGAAAGATGATACTGTGTTGTATATGGATGAAATCAGACACTACAGGTGCTTCTCCGAAATCTGGACACTACAAGAAGATCTTACTAGATGACATAATTTGCTCATTGATAAGAGTTCAGTAAACAAAAATGATCTGACTTTTCAAAGGTTGTCCCGTGTTATAGGTATTTATTTACCCAGATTTTCCAAGTCTCTCTCTGCTCCGTCACGCTTCCAAGCTAGTCAAACTTGAAGAAGAATCACAGTAATACAGCGGCCTCTCTTCTCTCTCCCTGACTCACGCTTGAAGAAGGCTCAGTAGCATGAACCAGCCCCCATCTCTAGCATCCTTGCGCAGTCCGTCGAGCTCACATTCTCGAGAAGAAGAAGAACATAAGCTCTCACTCTCTCACCCTCCTTTTTGACTTTAGTCGCGGTCTTCCAGCTAAATAAAACTACGAAGAATAGCGCGCCCCAAACCAGACAAATGGGCCCATTTGAAATAGTTTATAAGTAGCTTTTCAATCATGATTTGCAGAATACAAGATAAGTATACAAGAAGAGTTTTGTCTCGGTTTATATGAAATGTACTTATAAGTAATTTTAATCAAGTAGGGCCAATAAAGATGTGAATAGCGAAAATTTGCTGTCTCACGCGTTTCTTCACTTTTTTGTGTTAAGCCTCACAGCTATCAAGAAAAAAAAAATGTAATGGCGAAAGGAGAAGAAACAAATAGAAGGACAAAATAAAAGAAGGGAAAATGACAGATAAAGAAGGCTGAAATAATAAAATGCCAGAATGGGAAGCTAAGCAAATGTATTACCAGATAGGGAAGTGTTGCCTGATTTGGGATTATGCAAATGTTGCACAATTACAAAACAGCCCCTGTCAGTCAGCGTTTGAAAGCGGAGAGAGAGAAGGCGCGCGCGAACACTCCTGCACTGACCGTCGTGCTTCCCGGTTTCTCGCTTCCACCATCCCCATTGTTGCCCTAAAAACGCCGGCAAGCTGGACAGTTGAGGACCCCGAAATAGTGTGTGCGTAAGAGAGCAGAGGAGTTGGAAGTGGAAGGGCGTGCTGTTCGAAGGGCGAACGTGGTCGCGTCTGACTGATTGTGTGGAAAGACGAAGGTTGGCGCACGGTGATTCACCATTGCAGTTAACAAGCATCAACAGCATTTCAGTGAGGTAAGTTCAGGCATTTAAGTTTCGTGCTGTGGTCGACGTTTCTGGGTGAGTCTGGGAATCAATGATAGGGCAATATTTAGATATGACGCGATGAAGTTTGTGAATGACAGGAATGGCGATTAAGTGTTTATGCTGAGTCGCTATGGCAAGCTATTCTGTTTTTAATAACGTAGTTGAGAACTGGAAAAATGGGTTTTGAAATCAGTAGGAAAATTGTCTGATTGACTGGAAAAATTATATGAACAACTGGAAATGACAATAACATACTGGTAAATGACTATGATCGAACCTAAAATGACCATATTCATAGTAATGACCTTACTGTCTGAATGAGTGGAAAGATTATATGAATAAACTGGAAATGACAATACCAAACTGGTAAATGACTATGAAGGAACTTGAAATGACCATATTCATAGTAATGACCTTACTGTCAGACTGTAATGGCCATGTTGGTAATGACAATGAATTAAGTGGGAATGACCATATTCATATTAATGACCTAACTGTTAGTCTGTAATGGGCATATTGGTAATGACAATAAGTTAACTGGAAACGACCATATTCATACCGGCATCCTTACTGTCACTCTGTAATGGCCATATTGTAAATGACAATGAATTAATTGGAAATGACCATATTCATAGTACTGACCTAACTGTTAGTCTATAATGGGCATATTGGTAATGACAATAAATTAACTGGAAACGACCATATTCATACCAGCATCCTTACTGTCACTCTGTAATGGCCATATTGTAAATGACAATGAATTAATTGGAAATGACCATAACGAATCTGGAAAGAACTAGATGTGTAGTAAATGTATTAAAATTATGATTTAATGATGGTACCTTGATGACTTTGCAGAACTATACGAGATGGTGTTGGAAGAAGGGGAAGGGTCCACAAGCAAAGGAGTCCACAGTGGGCTTGTGTTGTTCAGAAGGGAGTATATGGCTAAACGAGGTGAGAAGTGTAAAAACGCAAGAGAAGAAAAAATTGAAGTGGGGAAGGCATGGAGGGCCCTGAGTGAAGAAGAGAAAGATAGGTATAATGAGAGGGCAAGGAAAACGAAGCCACAGAAAGGTGAGAAGAAGAAGTATGATGTTCCCTTGTACACCCGGTGCTCATTGCCCGGATTTCTATCATTGGCTGAATATGTGAAGAAGAACAGGCGGTTGAGGCAGAAAGTTCAGAGGATGGGATTTGGGAACTTGCTTAATGTGAATGTGAAGCAACTTCCACGTGATCTACTTGTGTCATTGTTGAGATGCTATGACCCACCAACGCATTTTTTGACCATTAGAGGGCAAGGGCAGGCAATTGAGGCAAAAGATGCGCATGAGTTTCTAGGTGTACCTGACAGTGGGGAGGAAGTGAAATCTGATGTTAGTGAGGATGACCCGGAATACAAGAGGTTGAAGGACACTTATTGGAAGGTTCCATTTACCCAGATACTGAAGAGGATATTATCTGGGGAAGAAAGCGACAATTTTGAGTTCCTATTTATGCTTTATACAGTTGGAGCTTTTCTATGTCCTGGGTCAAGCACAACTGTACATATACGTTTGTTGAAAGTGATGCGTCACACGATGAATGGGTTTTGGAAATATGATTGGTCAACGTACATAATCAAGAACCTGTGGAAGGAAATGGGAGACTTTGTGAAGATGACAAAGAAGAAGAAGAAAGGAACCTGCAATGTTGGAGGGTGTCTTTATTTGCTGCTGGTAAGTCAATATTTTTCTTATGGTTCACTATATTTTTGTCTTTTGTTATTGTTGCAGAAGTGTGACCTATCTTTATTTGGTTTTGCAGCTGTATTTTGTTGAGCGTTTCCCGCTGGGATTGTCTGTTGACCGGGGTTCAACAAGCGCCATTGAATATTGGACCGAGGAGAAGATAAAGGAGAGGGTGGAGAAAGAGAGAGGCAGCAGCATGGGAATATTGCATGGAAGCAGTGGCAGCGAGGTATACTCAGCAGGACATGAGGACAGTTCAATTTTGCAGTCTTTAGATCCGGTATGTGGGAACTTAGAAAATATACGTGACCTGAGTTTAAGTCAGTCTATTAGCAAGGTTGATACTTGAGATGACAAGACTTTATTTAGAAATGACCAGTGAGATACTGGCATTTGATAACAGTGAACAATTTTTTTGATATCTTCATTTACTGTGTATGCAGGCATTGAAGGAGTTGAGGGCTCGTTTTGTGAAGAAGCTTGAAGAAAGCCAGAGGACGTTAATGAAGGCTCTTGATGATGAGCTACTCAAATTGCAGATTGGATTGAACGCCAAAGTTAAGGGGATGGGGAATGAGAATGCCACTGCTAAAGAAGGGGTTGAAACAGTTGGTGATGCAGCTGGTAACGATGCTGAAGAAGCTGATGATGTTGACCGAGTGGTGGAGGAGATTGCAAGAGAGGTTGCAGCGGGAAGTGCAGATGAGGAACTTGATGAGGATGAAACCAGCAAAGGAGATGATGAGAAGGATGAGGATGAGGAACAACATGACCTTCATGACAGGGAAGTCAGTGATGATTACATGGTTGAGGAGGTGGAAGAAGAGGGTGACCGTGATGGTCATGGAGGTGATGACGACGACGACGAGGATGAGGAGGAAGATGACCATGATGACAGGGAAGGAGGTCATGTGGTTGATGAGGAGGAAGATGACCATGATGACATGGAAGTCAGTCATGATTATGTGGTTGAGGAGGCCGAAGATGATGATAAGGAGGTTCGGGATTCAGATGATGAGGGGGAGGAAGCTACACATGTACTGACAATGACCCCTACCAATGTTCCTTTGCTGTTGGATCGAGAATGGGTGAGCAGTGACAGTGGGGAAGGAGGAGGCCTGAAAAATCGATTGACCTTCGGAGGTCAACAAGGGCAAAGAGTTCCACAATTAAATCTCCGTGGATAGAATTCAAGGCAGCTCCGAGGACGAAGAGGCCAAAGGAGGAAAGTGACATCTTTTTCACTTTAATATCCCGTAGACCCAAGGGAGAGGAAGAGGGGAATATGTAAGTATATCCGTAGCTAGTGTTTTGTTTTTAAATGACACAGTGTGCCCTGAAAATGACAGCAATAGGATTGAAAATGACAATAACATACATGGGAATGACAAGTATTGATGTCCCCAACACCATACTTTCTGTCACTGACATCTGACAATGTTTGCAGGACTGTCATCAAAATGTTTGATGAAGATATAGACCGACAACAGCTGTTTTCCCTGGGTGGAGTGAACAGAGTAAATAACAGGGTATTTAAGAATGCTCTGTCCCTGCACCCACGATTATGTTTGATAATGTTTGGTGAGATTATTGTACCAGAATGACGTTTTCACTTGTGTTCTGTAGGTGCTTAATTTGGTGTGCAAGGCAGTGATGGAGGACATGAAGGCAGAGTTGGGGCCAGGGAAGAGGCACATTTTCGATGTTGATTTCATGGTGAGGTTGCATAATTCCAAATGCAAATACCAATGACAGCAATTGAATTGGAAATGACTTGTTCTCTGTTAATGGATTAACAATTTCATGTCATGCAGAACATGATGGCACATGATCCAACCTGGAAAGCCCAAAAATATAAGAAGCTCTTTCTTCCTGAGTTCGTTGGCTACAACTTAGCTGAATGTGATTTCATAATTGGTCCTGCTCTTGTTGGCCAACACTGGTTTTGCGTTGCCATTCAGCCTAGCACATTGGATTTCCACGTAATAGACTCCATGAGGAACCATTTCGGAACCAAGGACAGAAAGCAGAAGAAGAAGGTTGTCATCAAAGACCCAGTGGAAATGGCTGTGGATGATTGTGTAAGAAAAAACTCATTATCTTTACCCTAGTTTTTGAACTTGGAAAATCATTAAACTTTCTATGTTGGTCCTGAATGTTGTTGCAGAGGAAGAGGCTCAATATTATACTGGACTTGGTCAAGCCAGGATTGGTTGGGAAAAAGCCAATGTCTCCCATGATATTTGCAGCAGTTCCCCAGCAGAATAACCTGTCAGTTTTGTCAAATTCGATTTCTGTGGGGTAAATGCACATGTCAGATGTGTTAACTAACTGTGCTGATATTGTTGCGTCCACAGGAGGGATTGTGGGGTGCACTGCATGATGTGGCTGAGAAGATGGGAACCTGGTGTGACCCTTACCTACACAGAGGAAGAAGTTGCTGGCTTTCGTCGTGACCTGACATGGTGGTTGGTCAATCATGAACAGAATGAAAAACGTGACGAGGCATTGGCCCTTATTCGACGACCACAACCAACCAAGAGCACAAAGTCCAAGAAAAGGCGTCGGTCTTAGGTGTCTCGATGTTAGGGTCATAATTCACTTGTCCTCTGTTAGATTGCTGTATGTAATGTGCATTGTAGGCTGACCAAAAATTTACTGTGTATTGTTATGGTTAACAAAGATTGGTGTCCATAAATGTATGATAGTTGAGAACCATGATGCCAATTTATTCCCCAGTGACATGAATGAATCTGGTTTTAACCACACAAAAACAGATGCTGACAACAACCCCATTGGACATGTGCTATTGGTTTTCATTTTTTGTTCAGGTCACTAAATTTTACTTCAATATATCCTGTTGGTATCCAACAGAAAATGACCAGAACAAATTTAAAAATGATACGAAGTGAAGCGAATATGACAGCGATAATGACAAGGATCACCTGGTCTGATTTTACAACATCAGTTCAGCACGGCTGTCAGCTTATGCTGATAGCATCACTGCCAATGACCAGAACAAATTTAAAAATGACACGAAGTGAAGCGAATATGACAGCGATAATGACAAGGATCACCTGGTCTGATTTTACAACATCAGTTCAGCACGGCTGTCAGCTTATGCTGATAGCATCACTGCCAATGACCAGAACAAATTTAAAAATGACACGAAGTGAAGCGAATATGACAGCGATAATGACAAGGATCACCTGGTCTGATTTTACAACATCAGTTCAGCACGGCTGACCAGAACAAATTTAAAAATGACAACAAGTAATGCGCCATTAACAAAAGCTAACATCCCCATAACAGTAACTTCCTTTCATGTATTCAACAAGTGGACATTAAGATACTAGCCACACTTAATGCTCCGTTATCACTGAAATAACTATCAGCTTACTTACAAAAAATGTCTCCACCTAGCTCCTAACTACAACCCCAGTCCCAAAAAAGTTGACAAGGGCGGAGCATACAACTATGTACACCAAAAAATGACCCATCCCCACTGTACTCGAAACTTCATGATGGGTTAGGATTTCTGCAATTCCTCCTTGTGTGTCCAGGCTGGTGGCATCTTCCACAGTGGTATATCCGTTTGTTCTGGAACTGTGATTCATCCCTGTTTACTTTTGGCCTTCCTGGTGGTCGGGATGTCATGGGAGGTAGCAAGAAAACTTGCTCACTGACATTTTCTATTCTATAGTAGTCATTTGGGTGAGGCATGTCTGTTGTTACCACAGGAATCATACTGCGAGCATAGATCTTTTCTTGTGATGACTTTTTATAGCAATTATCAATATAATCATAAACATTGCCGTGCACAATCTTGATGGCAGCACAAGCATGGGAACAAGGGATCCCCGTCATTTGCCAAGATCTGCAACTGCATTGGTGTAGTCCAAGATCAACCCGATGGTCTCCACGTGATGTTGTCACCTTCACTCTTCCCCCACCATAATTTTCAGCATACATATGGTCAGACCCAGCCACCATATCCAGCACCTTACTCTCTATATTTGGACCAACGCAATTCTTCCATTTGGTCATACCCACATAGGAGGCATGCAGCTTTCTTGCAACTTTATCTCGGTGCTCATAGATCAATTGGGGTACAGTATGCTTTCTCTCATTCACCATCCATGCATTGAATGATTCTGCTATATTGGTTGTAATATTGTCCCATCTTTTATATGGGAACCTACTTTTAGCCCACCTATCTACATCCCCATGATGAATAAGCCAATCAAATAGCCTTGGAGAAAAGGATCTCATGTCATCCATTGCTGCCTCAAATTTCTCATCCGTCCTTGCGTATGCAATTTTATCCAATAAATATAGTGCATCCTCCTTTGATCGGCCATTTGTCCTTGTTTGCCCCTTATTCATTTTCATAACTTCTGAACTAAAATTCTCCTTGATGTGTCTATAACAAAAGGCATGCCTTTGACCCCCAAAGATTGATGCCACTCCTCCGATGATAGCATTGTGTCGATCTGATACAATCGTTACTTCCACAGAACCCAGGTTTTTTTATCATATAGAAAAACCACGTCCAGTCATCTAGTGTTTCTCCCTTCACAATTGCAATTGCAAATGGCAGCAGCTCGTTATCTGCATCATAAGCTGAAGCTGACAACATTGTCCCCTTGTATGGTCCGCTTAAGTGAGTTCCATCAACATACATAATATGCCTCGCGCCACCCAGGAAACCCTCAATGCATGCCCCGTAAGCAATGAAAACACGCTCAAACCGGTTCCCAATAGCAGTCCATTCAGCCACTGATTTTTCATCTGTTTCCTTTATCCTTTCGCATAGCCATGGTATGAGCATGTATGATTGTTCGGGCCTGCCATATATGTCTTCCAGTGACTTCTCTCTTGCTCTATAAGCCTGTTTATATGTTAGATCAATCCCATACTCTCGTTTCAACCTCTTCCTTATCTCAGAAGTGCGCTTGTCTGCATGATCCCTCATCTCATCAATTATTATTGATGAGTTCAAACTAGCTCTTCCACTATGCATCACGTCCAAGCTATCTTGGGCAGAATGAACATGCCGGTTTATAAATGTCGTCACTCGTAGCACATCACAACTCTTCCCCACATGATTTGCACATAGCTTCCATGGACAACCCCTCAACTTTACACCTTATCGACATGAATTCCTGCTATTCCTCATATACTTGGCCACAAACTTGTTTGCAAGTGCAAACTTGTATACAGACACCCGAAATACATCTGCACTAGGAAAACGTTGGCCCACTCCTGTTAAAAGTCCCCTCCATTCCGCATGAACCATCTCACTACCATCCGTATCTTCAGCTCCGATAGATTTATCCACATTAGGGGGCCCACTTATTTCATCATTGTCACATTCACGAGCATTTTCTTCACTGAGCCAGCCATAATCACAACACAAACTAATGGGAGACGCATCCAGTTCAGTTTGCTGTGACATGCCCATGAATCTCTCTGTTCTGCATTCATAATGACAAGACTCGTTAACACAAATGACAAGAAGAAATTCATAAATGACAACAAATAGTTAGGACAAACTCCACTTACATTTCTACATTGTCCCTTGGTTGGGGACCCACTTGTCTTTTTTCGGCGACATACACATGACCGCTGTTCCCATTGTATTGAAAGAGGTTATACATTTCAGCATTGTCATGAAGGTCAATCAATGTCTTCTCATCAAAGGCCACTGTGTACTTAATGTCATAATTTCTTCCATCGCCACCAATCCACTCAGATATCATTAGCCTCAATTCATCAAGTGTCAGCCCATCCTTAATGCTTCTTAACCTCACGCCACCTCCATTATATCTCACTTCACCTTCACCATTTGTCACAAATTTCCCCCCCACATGAAAATAACAGAACAGCTCCTTCCCACAAGATGACCCAGCTGCGAAATTCATTTATCTTCATTACCTGCACTGAAACATAACAGAAGTCGAATGATTATATGACTTAATACCATCATCATCAACTTACACGACCAACTTAGGGTTTGACACATTCATGCTTATAATTTGCAACAAAACAATCATTTCTTTCCTGTCCACACTAATGCTTCGTTTCTCAGAATCAATCCACTCCATTATTCGAATCTCCTCCAACATTGTCCATTTATCTGACACTAATCACTCTAACCCACTTGTGACGCCATCAAAACCCTCTCCCTCAGTGTTTTTCCTTCCCCGTGCATTCACCCTCTGATCACCGTCCTTCCCCCCACACTTTCTATATACCCACGCCGTCTCCATGCTTCGCCACCCTCTCCACCTCAAAACCATCCCCACATCGACGACATTGCCATCCAACGGGAAGAGGAAAATCAACCGGCGCATAAAGGAGAGGGACAAAAGACACAGGCGAACAATATAGTCACTGGATACTAACCTCGCTTCCGTCGTCAGTTGTTGCTTCGCGCGTTCATGCTCCACGTTCGTGGTCCCTCCCAACTTTTCCTCCAGCTCCCGCCCAAACTTCCACACTTCCACCGGTCACTTTTCGGTT
>NW_021635354.1:0-24381 GCF_004799145.2 Neltuma alba
CAAAGTATGTTCATATGGTTTGTGTTCATTACAAGCCGCCAAGCTACTCTGCCTCCATGTGGATTAAGCTAGAAATCTATTCATCATGTAATTACGGGGGGAAAAAATAGAAAGATGAAAACTGAGAGTTCCTTTGAGCCAAGGTTGTCTTTCTCGTCATAGTATTATGCAATTGAATGTGTTTATGTATGTAAAAGATTCCAACTTTTTAAGCTCAAATTCTCTACTGAGCATAGTAATTCATACCCACATACCGAACGAAAAGGTGATAGCGGGTTGCTATAACAAACTTTACTTGCCCAAGAGGCTAAAAACTAATTATGTTGTACAAGAGAAAAAGACTCTCTCCTCTATATTGCACATTGTCAGATTCCTTCTGGCTTCCCTTTCTCAGTAACATGTGCTCATTCACCGAAAGGCCTAGCTAGCTGATGAATAATGATCACGAATTGATACAAAGATTATTATTCATGCAGGCTTTTAATGAATGACGCAAAGAAACCCATGCTTAATCGTAACCCCACAAGAAACAATGTTATGATTCGTTGCTTTAAGAGGATCCGTTCATGATTATGATCAAATGGAATGCTAATCCTTTTCTTTTACATAACCAGTCCAACCCCTTAAGATCAACCACCCAATTACGACCCATTTTTGTATCCTGACCCACTCACCTTCAATCCGTAGAACTTCCTATGAACGCTAACCCTACTAACTGCATGAAGGCTTCCATTTGTACAATGTGACATATAGTTACTGATAGCAGGGTTCTTTTTGCATCGTAGTTTTGAATCCAGTTAGAAAATATTTTCTTCTTTCAGTAAACAACACATACACATGACAGCCATTAAATCTAGGGGATTTAAAAAAAAAACACACAATCAATCACAGCAAACCAGAGGAAAAACCGATCTCAAAATACAGAACAGGAAAGGAAAAAAATTTACAGCACCACAAGACTTCAAGCGAAGAAGAAGATCGGCACACTTACATGGATGACAGCAAGAAAGAACGCTGGAAGTGATGGACTAAACACAAAGATGGATGCTAGAAGCTAAGTCAGACGCTCAAAGCTTTTCTGCTCAGTGCTGGTGATCGAGAGGGAAAAGTAAAATTTTCAGAAGATTGGGGTGGGTTAAATTGTTGTGGGTTTCAAAATGAGAAAGTTTATATATAAAACAATTCGCCAACCTTGCCAAAAACACGTGTGGCTTCATTGGTGAGGGGAGTATTAACTTTCACCAGGTCCCCTGTTCGAACCAGCCAGATGACAATTTAATTATTTTTAACCTTTTTGAGCCAGAATGAATGTGTAAAAATGGGGATTTGTCAGATTCGAACACGGGACCTCCATATTAGAATAAACAGACTTGGCCAGCCAGGACAATGAATTTGATTGAAACCATCAACCAACAGAAATATATATACATATAATATGCAACCGTATATGTTTTACAAAATTTAATTAATCACATTTTAAATAAAAAAATATAAATAGTAATAATATTTAATTAACTATATACATGATTTTATTATCTATATCTCTCACACATTTTTAATTAATTATATTATCTCCTTCAATAATTTTATTTCTCAATCCTCTCATACATATGTTCATCATCAAATATTATTATGTCAATTAAGTATGCTCACACTAATTTAATTATAATAATCTCTCTCATATATTTAATTATGTTATCTCTTTCAATTATAATATCCTTCTCTCTCTCTCTCACACACACACACACTTTCTCTCTTCCAATAATATTTACATCTACCTCTCACACACACTCTATCCTTCACTATTTTCCCCATCGCTCAAACTTGCATACTTTCTCATGCATGCCTCCATCTCATTTCTCTCTCATGCACAATGTTTTTCTATTCCATCTCTCAAGCATTTGGATATGGTATATGCGTTTTATACACACTCCAAACTTTCTTCCTCTCCCTTTCTCTCTCAAACACCACATTATCTTTCTTTTAGTCTCTCTCTAACACAAAAATACATAAAAAAACATTAATTATCAAAGTTACTTAATTACACAAATAAAAGATTATAATATAAACTTTTTACAAAAAATCAAAAATAAAAAAAATGTGAAAAAACTTTCAGCGGCGACTGAAAGCATGCTTCAGTGGCGACAAAAAGTGTCGTCACTGAAACAAGATTTAGCGGCGACAAAAGGTCACCGCTAAAAGCATGCTTCAATGGTGACATAAAGTGTCGCCACTGAAAGAAACTGTCGCCGCTAAAAAGACATTCAGCGGTGAGGATTCAAGTCGCCGCCATAGTGTACACTTTTGGCGGCTACAAATTTTGTCACCACTGAAAGTTACAACTACAGCGGCAACAATAAAAAGTCACCACCGTAACTATCACTTTTGGCGGCGACATTCTTGTCACCGCAAAAAGGCCTGACTTTTAGCAGCAACACTTCTGGACGGTCCAGATTGAATTTTATTTTTATTTTTATTTTTTAAAAATAATTATTTTAATAGGTATAGGATAAAAAATAAAGATAATCTCCTAACTATCATTCTTTAAAAATATATCTGGACGGCCCAGATGGCTCATCAGGTGATGAGCACCGGGTGCTCATCACTTGATGAGCACTGTATACGGACCCCATATTTTCAGCTGTGAGACTTTCAGCGGCGACTTTTTTTGTCTCCGCTGAAAGTTGTCTCTGAAAGTCCAGTTTTTTGTAGTGACTGTTCACCATTGTAGCTACTGCATTGGAGTCGCCTAGCGCATTAGTGATAATGCCTTGTTCCACCAGCAATTCCACATCTTTCTCAGTGTTTATAAGAAAATCTAATAAAAACATATACTGACTCACATGATGATTCACAGCTTAATGGCATTGCTCAAATGCCATCACATTTCTAATGTGCATTTCTATCTCATCATATACTTTAAAGGGTGCCATTTCCAACCCACCGTTTCTAAACCATAAGTGAATTGAGCCTTTTCCTTTCATTGCCCTAAACTTTAACCCTACTTCATGTAGCTGACTAGCACTGGGCAAATGTTCCACTACCTCGCTACTTGTTTCCGACTTGAAGAGGCTCTCTTTAGTTGGTGGCAAGAAAAACTCTCTTATTAGATCAGTGAAGTGCTCCACTTTTTCGATCTCTACGATGGCATTATTTTCTAATATGTCCACTTTCAAATAACTAAAAAATCTCAAGGTAAGTTCCGAAAAGGGAGTTCTTACGCTTGGACTTGCCATGTTGTACAGTTCTTTCAAAACAAAGAATGGAATTTGATTCTCAAGTAATATCAGGTCTCCACTTATGGCTCCTAACAACCACGGCTTTAGTAATACATGATCTTCAACTGTCCACTGCTGGTCTGACTTTAACCGAAGAAAGTACTCAAATATGAAGCACGAGTCGGTTATAATCATCTTCGAGAATTGGTCACTGCTCATTTTAATTTCCTCTGCATAACGTTTTTTTTATTCTATCTTCCAATCGTGTCAGGGTTCCTAGATAATTCTCCAACAACCCATCAATACGAACCCTTTCAAGGAACTTCTTGAGATATGTCAATTTGAACTTTTCCATGTATCCCAATCGACTTTCTCCATGGTGATATGGCCCAATTGAGACAACACTAGGAGAGTAGGCTGCTTCGTTTTTCTGCGAATAACATGGGGAATTTTGTAGATACAACAGTTGAATGTTAAAGGAGGGCGTGGAGTTTCTAGACCTATAGTAATCTCTCTTGCCAAACATCCGATCCTATCCTCTGGGGAACCTTTCCCTTCCTGCCTTGGAGTTGCTTCATCCATAGCTTCAATGTCTGCCATGTTTTTGTGTGAACCTTGAAAAGAAAACAGTTGAATTCAATTTTAGGTCTGAATTCCCCAGGCAAGAATTTTTTTTATGAAGTGTACTATTCATGTTAGATCCTGTGTTTTCGTAAGCTAAAATTTCAGGATTCAATTCTTTAACATAATTTTGAATAAGAAAACTAGGTCAACAAACATAAAACCTTTGAAAAGATTTTCAACTTTTACAAGAATAAAGGCCCGTCTAATAGGAAGAATTAGAGAGCAAAGGGACGGGAAAAAAATGATGAATGAAAATAATTTTTGAAAAACAATGAAGTACCGAACATGCTTCTAACCAATCTAGGAAAAAAAATAAACCTCTCCTTCATCATCGTTCAGGACGGTGGATATCAAACCAAAGAAAATGGATTATGCAACATATCATACTTAAATCAAAATCATTGCCATAAACTCAGAGATGGGGTTGTTTGTTTCAGCTTCTCAGAAGTACTTTCACATAAGCCAAAACAAAACTCATCTCATAAACCATAAAATCACATTCGAAGGACTAATTCCAACACTCTCATGAACATACCAAGCGAGCTAAGCAGTGGATGGAAGGCTAATTTCCTTTTCCTTTGGCTGACTTTCAGCCTAACCAAGAGGCACCAAATGGAAAGGCTATACACGTGATTATCAGGACATGAAAAGCATAGAATAAACAGTTATCAAGCAAGGAATTTCTGGCCCCCAAAAAAAAAAACAGAATTTAGCAAGAGAGCAGATAAAGAACCTGAAGAACTGCTGTCTCCAAAGAAAGATGATACTGTGTTGTATATGGATGAAATCAGACACTACAGGTGCTTCTCCGAAATCTGGACACTACAAGAAGATCTTACTAGATGACATAATTTGCTCATTGATAAGAGTTCAGTAAACAAAAATGATCTGACTTTTCAAAGGTTGTCCCGTGTTATAGGTATTTATTTACCCAGATTTTCCAAGTCTCTCTCTGCTCCGTCACGCTTCCAAGCTAGTCAAACTTGAAGAAGAATCACAGTAATACAGCGGCCTCTCTTCTCTCTCCCTGACTCACGCTTGAAGAAGGCTCAGTAGCATGAACCAGCCCCCATCTCTAGCATCCTTGCGCAGTCCGTCGAGCTCACATTCTCGAGAAGAAGAAGAACATAAGCTCTCACTCTCTCACCCTCCTTTTTGACTTTAGTCGCGGTCTTCCAGCTAAATAAAACTACGAAGAATAGCGCGCCCCAAACCAGACAAATGGGCCCATTTGAAATAGTTTATAAGTAGCTTTTCAATCATGATTTGCAGAATACAAGATAAGTATACAAGAAGAGTTTTGTCTCGGTTTATATGAAATGTACTTATAAGTAATTTTAATCAAGTAGGGCCAATAAAGATGTGAATAGCGAAAATTTGCTGTCTCACGCGTTTCTTCACTTTTTTGTGTTAAGCCTCACAGCTATCAAGAAAAAAAAAATGTAATGGCGAAAGGAGAAGAAACAAATAGAAGGACAAAATAAAAGAAGGGAAAATGACAGATAAAGAAGGCTGAAATAATAAAATGCCAGAATGGGAAGCTAAGCAAATGTATTACCAGATAGGGAAGTGTTGCCTGATTTGGGATTATGCAAATGTTGCACAATTACAAAACAGCCCCTGTCAGTCAGCGTTTGAAAGCGGAGAGAGAGAAGGCGCGCGCGAACACTCCTGCACTGACCGTCGTGCTTCCCGGTTTCTCGCTTCCACCATCCCCATTGTTGCCCTAAAAACGCCGGCAAGCTGGACAGTTGAGGACCCCGAAATAGTGTGTGCGTAAGAGAGCAGAGGAGTTGGAAGTGGAAGGGCGTGCTGTTCGAAGGGCGAACGTGGTCGCGTCTGACTGATTGTGTGGAAAGACGAAGGTTGGCGCACGGTGATTCACCATTGCAGTTAACAAGCATCAACAGCATTTCAGTGAGGTAAGTTCAGGCATTTAAGTTTCGTGCTGTGGTCGACGTTTCTGGGTGAGTCTGGGAATCAATGATAGGGCAATATTTAGATATGACGCGATGAAGTTTGTGAATGACAGGAATGGCGATTAAGGGTTTATGCTGAGTCGCTATGGCAAGCTATTCTGTTTTTAATAACGTAGTTGAGAACTGGAAAAATGGGTTTTGAAATCAGTAGGAAAATTGTCTGATTGACTGGAAAAATTATATGAACAACTGGAAATGACAATAACATACTGGTAAATGACTATGATCGAACCTAAAATGACCATATTCATAGTAATGACCTTACTGTCTGAATGAGTGGAAAGATTATATGAATAAACTGGAAATGACAATACCAAACTGGTAAATGACTATGAAGGAACTTGAAATGACCATATTCATAGTAATGACCTTACTGTCAGACTGTAATGGCCATGTTGGTAATGACAATGAATTAAGTGGGAATGACCATATTCATATAATGACCTAACTGTTAGTCTGTAATGGGCATATTGGTAATGACAATAAGTTAACTGGAAACGACCATATTCATACCGGCATCCTTACTGTCACTCTGTAATGGCCATATTGTAAATGACAATGAATTAATTGGAAATGACCATATTCATAGTACTGACCTAACTGTTAGTCTATAATGGGCATATTGGTAATGACAATAAATTAACTGGAAACGACCATATTCATACCAGCATCCTTACTGTCACTCTGTAATGGCCATATTGTAAATGACAATGAATTAATTGGAAATGACCATAACGAATCTGGAAAGAACTAGATGTGTAGTAAATGTATTAAAATTATGATTTAATGATGGTACCTTGATGACTTTGCAGAACTATACGAGATGGTGTTGGAAGAAGGGGAAGGGTCCACAAGCAAAGGAGTCCACAGTGGGCTTGTGTTGTTCAGAAGGGAGTATATGGCTAAACGAGGTGAGAAGTGTAAAAACGCAAGAGAAGAAAAAATTGAAGTGGGGAAGGCATGGAGGGCCCTGAGTGAAGAAGAGAAAGATAGGTATAATGAGAGGGCAAGGAAAACGAAGCCACAGAAAGGTGAGAAGAAGAAGTATGATGTTCCCTTGTACACCCGGTGCTCATTGCCCGGATTTCTATCATTGGCTGAATATGTGAAGAAGAACAGGCGGTTGAGGCAGAAAGTTCAGAGGATGGGATTTGGGAACTTGCTTAATGTGAATGTGAAGCAACTTCCACGTGATCTACTTGTGTCATTGTTGAGATGCTATGACCCACCAACGCATTTTTTGACCATTAGAGGGCAAGGGCAGGCAATTGAGGCAAAAGATGCGCATGAGTTTCTAGGTGTACCTGACAGTGGGGAGGAAGTGAAATCTGATGTTAGTGAGGATGACCCGGAATACAAGAGGTTGAAGGACACTTATTGGAAGGTTCCATTTACCCAGATACTGAAGAGGATATTATCTGGGGAAGAAAGCGACAATTTTGAGTTCCTATTTATGCTTTATACAGTTGGAGCTTTTCTATGTCCTGGGTCAAGCACAACTGTACATATACGTTTGTTGAAAGTGATGCGTCACACGATGAATGGGTTTTGGAAATATGATTGGTCAACGTACATAATCAAGAACCTGTGGAAGGAAATGGGAGACTTTGTGAAGATGACAAAGAAGAAGAAGAAAGGAACCTGCAATGTTGGAGGGTGTCTTTATTTGCTGCTGGTAAGTCAATATTTTTCTTATGGTTCACTATATTTTTGTCTTTTGTTATTGTTGCAGAAGTGTGACCTATCTTTATTTGGTTTTGCAGCTGTATTTTGTTGAGCGTTTCCCGCTGGGATTGTCTGTTGACCGGGGTTCAACAAGCGCCATTGAATATTGGACCGAGGAGAAGATAAAGGAGAGGGTGGAGAAAGAGAGAGGCAGCAGCATGGGAATATTGCATGGAAGCAGTGGCAGCGAGGTATACTCAGCAGGACATGAGGACAGTTCAATTTTGCAGTCTTTAGATCCGGTATGTGGGAACTTAGAAAATATACGTGACCTGAGTTTAAGTCAGTCTATTAGCAAGGTTGATACTTGAGATGACAAGACTTTATTTAGAAATGACCAGTGAGATACTGGCATTTGATAACAGTGAACAATTTTTTTGATATCTTCATTTACTGTGTATGCAGGCATTGAAGGAGTTGAGGGCTCGTTTTGTGAAGAAGCTTGAAGAAAGCCAGAGGACGTTAATGAAGGCTCTTGATGATGAGCTACTCAAACTGCAGATTGGATTGAACGCCAAAGTTAAGGGGATGGGGAATGAGAATGCCACTGCTAAAGAAGGGGTTGAAACAGTTGGTGATGCAGCTGGTAACGATGCTGAAGAAGCTGATGATGTTGACCGAGTGGTGGAGGAGATTGCAAGAGAGGTTGCAGCGGGAAGTGCAGATGAGGAACTTGATGAGGATGAAACCAGCAAAGGAGATGATGAGAAGGATGAGGATGAGGAACAACATGACCTTCATGACAGGGAAGTCAGTGATGATTACATGGTTGAGGAGGTGGAAGAAGAGGGTGACCGTGATGGTCATGGAGGTGATGACGACGACGATGAGGATGAGGAGGAAGATGACCATGATGACAGGGAAGGAGGTCATGTGGTTGATGAGGAGGAAGATGACCATGATGACATGGAAGTCAGTCATGATTATGTGGTTGAGGAGGCCGAAGATGATGATAAGGAGGTTCGGGATTCAGATGATGAGGGTGAGGAAGCTACACATGTACTGACAATGACCCCTACCAATGTTCCTTTGCTGTTGGATCGAGAATGGGTGAGCAGTGACAGTGGGGAGGAAGGAGGGCCTGAAAAATCGATTGACCTTAGGAGGTCAACAAGGGCAAAGAGTTCCACAATTAAATCTCCGTGGATAGAATTCAAGGCAGCTTCGAGGACGAAGAGGCCAAAGGAGGAAAGGGACATCTTTTTCACTTTAATATCCCGTAGACCCAAGGGAGAGGAAGAGGGGAATATGTAAGTATATCCGTAGCTAGTGTTTTGTTTTTAAATGACACAGTGTGCCCTGAAAATGACAGCAATAGGATTGAAAATGACAATAACATACATGGGAATGACAAGTATTGATGTCCCCAACACCATACTTTCTGTCACTGACATCTGACAATGTTTGCAGGACTGTCATCAAAATGTTTGATGAAGATATAGACCGACAACAGCTGTTTTCCCTGGGTGGAGTGAACAGAGTAAATAACAGGGTATTTTAGAATGCTCTGTCCCTGCACCCACGATTATGTTTGATAATGTTTGGTGAGATTATTGTACCAGAATGACGTTTTCACTTGTGTTCTGTAGGTGCTTAATTTGGTGTGCAAGGCAGTGATGGAGGACATGAAGGCAGAGTTGGGGCCAGGGAAGAGGCACATTTTCGATGTTGATTTCATGGTGAGGTTGCATAATTCCAAATGCAAATACCAATGACAGCAATTGAATTGGAAATGACTTGTTCTCTGTTAATGGATTAACAATTTCATGTCATGCAGAACATGATGGCACATGATCCAACCTGGAAAGCCCAAAAATATAAGAAGCTCTTTCTTCCTGAGTTCCTTGGCTACAACTTAGCTGAATGTGATTTCATAATTGGTCCTGCTCTTGTTGGCCAACACTGGTTTTGCGTTGCCATTCAGCCTAGCACATTGGATTTCCACGTAATAGACTCCATGAGGAACCATTTCGGAACCAAGGACAGAAAGCAGAAGAAGAAGGTTGTCATCAAAGACCCAGTGGAAATGGCTGTGGATGATTGTGTAAGAAAAAACTCATTATCTTTACCCTAGTTTTTGAACTTGGAAAATCATTAAACTTTCTATGTTGGTCCTGAATGTTGTTGCAGAGGAAGAGGCTCAATATTATACTGGACTTGGTCAAGCCAGGATTGGTTGGGAAAAAGCCAATGTCTCCCATGATATTTGCAGAAGTTCCCCAGCAGAATAACCTGTCAGTTTTGTCAAATTCGATTTCTGTGGGGTAAATGCACATGTCAGATGTGTTAACTAACTGTGCTGATATTGTTGCGTCCACAGGAGGGATTGTGGGGTGCACTGCATGATGTGGCTGAGAAGATGGGAACCTGGTGTGACCCTTACCTACACAGAGGAAGAAGTTGCTGGCTTTCGTCGTGACCTGACATGGTGGTTGGTCAATCATGAACAGAATGAAAAACGTGACGAGGCATTGGCCCTTATTCGACGACCACAACCAACCAAGAGCACAAAGTCCAAGAAAAGGCGTCGGTCTTAGGTGTCTCGATGTTAGGGTCATAATTCACTTGTCCTCTGTTAGATTGCTGTATGTAATGTGCATTGTAGGCTGACCAAAAATTTACTGTGTATTGTTATGGTTAACAGAGATTGGTGTCCATAAATGTATGATAGTTGAGAACCATGATGCCAATTTATTCCCCAGTGACATGAATGAATCTGGTTTTAACCACACAAAAACAGATGATGACAACAACCCCATTGGACATGTGCTATTGGTTTTCATTTTTTGTTCAGGTCACTAAATTTTACTTCAATATATCCTGTTGGTATCCAACAGAAAATGACACGAAGTGAAGCGAATATGACAGCGATAATGACAAGGATCACCTGGTCTGATTTTACAACATCAGTTCAACACGGCTGTCAGCTTATGCTGATAGCATCACTGCCAATGACCAGAACAAATTTAAAAATGACACGAAGTGAAGCGAATATGACAGCGATAATGACAAGGATCACCTGGTCTGATTTTACAACATCAGTTCAACACGGCTGTCAGCTTATGCTGATAGCATCACTGCCAATGACCAGAACAAATTTAAAAATGACACGAAGTGAAGCGAATATGACAGCGATAATGACAAGGATCACCTGGTCTGATTTTACAACATCAGTTCAACACGGCTGTCAGCTTATGCTGATAGCATCACTGCCAATGACCAGAACAAATTTAAAAATGACAACAAGTAATGCGCCATTAACAAAAGCTAACATCCCCATAACAGTAACTTCCTTTCATGTATTCAACAAGTGGACATTAAGATACTAGCCACACTTAATGCTCCGTTATCACTGAAATTTCTATCAGCTTACTTACAAAAAAATGTCTCCACCTAGCTCCTAACTACAACCCCAGTCCCAAAAAAGTTGACAAGGGCGGAGCATACAACTATGTACACCAAAAAATGACCCATCCCCACTGTACTCGAAACTTCATGATGGGTTAGGATTTCTGCAATTCCTCCTTGTGTGTCCAGGCTGGTGGCATCTTCCACAGTGGTATATCCGTTTGTTCTGGAACTGTGATTCATCCCTGTTTACTTTTGGCCTTCCTGGTGGTCGGGATGTCATGGGAGGTAGCAAGAAAACTTGCTCACTGACATTTTCTATTCTATAGTAGTCATTTGGGTGAGGCATGTCTGTTGTTACCACAGGAATCATACTGCGAGCATAGATCTTTTCTTGTGATGACTTTTTATAGCAATTATCAATATAATCATAAACATTGCCGTGCACAATCTTGATGGCAGCACAAGCATGGGAACAAGGGATCCCCGTCATTTGCCAAGATCTGCAACTGCATTGGTGTAGTCCAAGATCAACCCGATGGTCTCCACGTGATGTTGTCACCTTCACTCTTCCCCCACCATAATTTTCAGCATACATATGGTCAGACCCAGCCACCATATCCAGCACCTTACTCTCTATATTTGGACCAACGCAATTCTTCCATTTGGTCATACCCACATAGGAGGCATGCAGCTTTCTTGCAACTTTATCTCGGTGCTCATAGATCAATTGGGGTACAGTATGCTTTCTCTCATTCACCATCCATGCATTGAATGATTCTGCTATATTGGTTGTAATATTGTCCCATCTTTTATATGGGAACCTACTTTTAGCCCACCTATCTACATCCCCATGATGAATAAGCCAATCAAATAGCCTTGGAGAAAAGGATCTCATGTCATCCATTGCTGCCTCAAATTTCTCATCCGTCCTTGCGTATGCAATTTTATCCAATAAATATAGTGCATCCTCCTTTGATCGGCCATTTGTCCTTGTTTGCCCCTTATTCATTTTCATAACTTCTGAACTAAAATTCTCCTTGATGTGTCTATAACAAAAGGCATGCCTTTGACCCCCAAAGATTGATGCCACTCCTCCGATGATAGCATTGTGTCGATCTGATACAATCGTTACTTCCACAGAACCCAGGATTTTTTTTATCATATAGAAAAACCACGTCCAGTCATCTAGTGTTTCTCCCTTCACAATTGCAATTGCAAATGGCAGCAGCTCGTTATCTGCATCATAAGCTGAAGCTGACAACATTGTCCCCTTGTATGGTCCGCTTAAGTGAGTTCCATCAACATACATAATATGCCTCGCGCCACCCAAGAAACCCTCAATGCATGCCCCGTAGGCAATGAAAACACGCTCAAACCGGTTCCCAATAGCAGTCCATTCAGCCACTGATTTTTCATCTGTTTCCTTTATCCTTTCGCATAGCCATGGTATGAGCATGTATGATTGTTCAGGCCTGCCATATATGTCTTCCAGTGACTTCTCTCTTGCTCTATAAGCCTGTTTATATGTTAGATCAATCCCATACTCTCGTTTCAACCTCTTCCTTATCTCAGAAGTGCGCTTGTCTGCATGATCCCTCATCTCATCAATTATTATTGATGAGTTCAAACTAGCTCTTCCACTATGCATCACGTCCAAGCTATCTTGGGCAGAATGAACATGCCGGTTTATAAATGTCGTCACTCGTAGCACATCACAACTCTTCCCCACATGATTTGCACATAGCTTCCATGGACAACCCTCAACTTTACACCTTATCGACATGAATTCCTTGCTATTCCTCATATACTTGGCCACAAACTTGTTTGCAAGTGCAAACTTGTATACAGACACCCGAAATACATCTGCACTAGGAAAACGTTGGCCCACTCCTGTTAAAAGTCCCCTCCATTCCGCATGAACCATCTCACTACCATCCGTATCTTCAGCTCCGATAGATTTATCCACATTAGGGGGCCCACTTATTTCATCATTGTCACATTCACGAGCATTTTCTTCACTGAGCCAGCCATAATCACAACACAAACTAATGGGAGACGCATCCAGTTCCGTTTGCTGTGACATGCCCATGAATCTCTCTGTTCTGCATTCATAATGACAAGACTCGTTAACACAAATGACAAGAAGAAATTCATAAATGACAACAAATAGTTAGGACAAACTTCCACTTACATTTCTACATTGTCCCTTGGTTGGGGACCCACTTGTCTTTTTTCGGCGACATACACATGACCGCTGTTCCCATTGTATTGAAAGAGGTTATACATTTCAGCATTGTCATGAAGGTCAATCAATGTCTTCTCATCAAAGGCCACTGTGTACTTAATGTCATAATTTCTTCCATCGCCACCAATCCACTCAGATATCATTAGCCTCAATTCATCAAGTGTCAGCCCATCCTTAATGCTTCTTAACCTCACGCCACCTCCATTATATCTCACTTCACCTTCACCATTTGTCACAAATTTCCCCCCACATGAAAATAACAGAACAGCTCCTTCCCACAAGATGACCCAGCTTCGAAATTCATTTATCTTCATTACCTGCACTGATAACATAACAGAAGTCGAATGATTATATGACTTAATACCATCATCATCAACTTACACGACCAACTTAGGGTTTGACACATTCATGCTTATAATTTGCAACAAAACAATCATTTCTTTCCTGTCCACACTAATGCTTCATTTTCTCAGAATCAATCCACTCCATTATTCGAATCTCCCTCCAACATTGTCCATTTATCTGACACTAATCACTCTAACCCACTTGTGACGCCATCAAACCCCTCTCCCTCAGTGTTTTTCCTTCCCCGTGCATTCACCCTCTGATCACCGTCCTTCCCCCACACTTTCTATATACCCACGCCGTCTCCATGCTTCGCCACCCTCTCCACCTCAAAACCATCCCCACATCGACGACATTGCCATCCAACGGGAAGAGGAAAATCAACCGGCGCATAAAGGAGAGGGACAAAAGACACAGGCGAACAATATAGTCACTGGATACTAACCTCGCTTCCGTCGTTCAGTTGTTGCTTCGCGCGTTCATGCTCCCACGTTCGTGGTCCCTCCCAACTTTTTCCTCCAGCTCCCACCACAACTTGCACACTTCCACCGGTCACTTTTTCGGTTTGCATATGAGGGGCTGTTTTGTAATTGTGCAACATTTGCATAATCCCAAATCAGGCAACACTTCCCTATCTGGTAATACATTTGCTTAGCTTCCCATTCTGGCATTTTATTATTTCAGCCTTCTTTATCTGTCATTTTCCCATATATATTGATGACTCCATCTCCCTAGTTAAGTTGATCAGCCGGCCGCGAAAACAAATCCCCGCTTTCCATCTTCGTTTTCTGCATTGCCTCTTCCAACCAGCGGCCCACTGCTCCACTGCGAAGCTTGCAGGAGATGCGTCTCCAGTCTTGCCTCTTCCTCTTCGTTTTCTGCAAGTCGTGCGTTCTCCCAGTCCGTCGTGCGTTCTGCCCTCTCCCTCTCCAACTCGGCTACTCCACCAAACAAAGGAGATCGCCGTTGAACCCACGGTCACCTGCATGCATTCTGCAATTCGTGCGTTCTGCACTCTCCCTCTCCCAGTTCGTCGTGCATTCTTCCTTCTTCGATAGTTCCACGGAATAAGGTAAGTTCGAGAAATTTGTTATTCTATATGTGCTGCAAATGGAATGTGGGTTTGCTTAAATTGCGAAGTGGTGTTTTCTCATAATAGGATGTGGTTATTTGGCACCCTCGAGGAGGCTGAAAATCGAAAAGCGGTGATGAGTGATGGAGGTTTGGGAAGTGAAACTGTTGAAAGCTTTGGATCTCGGTTAACTCTTTGAATATACCTATTCAGATCTATGGGAGACGGATTGAAGAATCTCAGAGTAAAACCAACTTTACGGTGCCTTGCTGTAAACATGGTCGAATGGAAACCTTTGTCTTGGATTTATAAGGCAAAAAGCTTTGGTTCTCTCTTTTCTGTTAACCTCATTGTAGTCTTCATGGGGTTAAATGGTCTGATTGATGGATATGGAATAGGTGCTATGCTGTTTGTTTTGATTTTTGCTTCATGGAGTACCTGAAATATGAGATATATGTGTGAATTTGTAACGAAGGATCTGGTTAGATAGATTTTCACTGTTTGAATCTCTGGCTTTAGTTCGTCTAGTGCTTATCGCAGTGTTCTTAAAGGTTAAATGGGGCTTTAGCTTTTTCTTCTCTCAAGATATGATTGCCATTGATAGAGGTGGTGTTTTTTTGGGCTCAACTATGTTTCCTGCAGTAAGCTTTGTTGAAGTTTTGGAGTTTTGGAAATTGTTGCTCAGTATTGTAACTTAGCTTCTTTGATTAAGGAGTTCAACTATGGAGTTCATCAATGGGTTTGTGGCCTTTATGGTTGGGTTTTATGCCCCCCAATCCCAGTTTTTCTTTTGCTTTGTTCATGGCCCATCTTGATGGATATTTACCTCGTGCTCATCTTCTCTGTCGCCATGCTTATCTTCTCTGCTGCCACGGAAAAGCTCCAGAGCTATTTTGGCATCAGAAGATTGCTGTTTTGGTTGTTGTTTTGGTGTTGGAAGAATTGTTTTCCAGTTTATGTATGTTCTTTGTTTTTTCTGTTTTTGCATTTTGTTTTTCTGGGAACTTTGAGGTGTACTAGTTTACTTTTTTAATACAATGCACTTTCTGAGCAAAAAAAAAAAAAAAAGAGCATAAATTCATAAATTCTGGGTGGCAACTTAAGTTCTTGGTTGAATGGTGATTCATTTCTGGCCTACGCAAATATGATTCGAACTTGGAAAAGCTTTGTGAAATTTCTGTAATTGTACTTGTTGCATCACATCTGATTAAGTACCAACAAAGTGATAAATGGCCTATGCCTGGAATGGCCAGTCTAGTTTCTTCCAATTTAAAGGTATCTTTTTTTATATCCTGTTATATGTTGAATGACATGCTGATAAATGGCTTAACATCTGGTTCTTGCATAGCATAAATTTTGTAGTGTAGAGTATTGAAATTTTATGTTAATGATTAGGAGTCCTTACGAAGTATCCTTTATAAGGTTATTATTATTCAATTGCCGCGGAATAAGAAGACCCAACCAGTGAAACAATCAGATACAAAGAGAACAAGAAGAGATCGTGGAGAGCTGTTTGAACTTTGAAACATAGCCTAATTGGGCCCCAAAGCAGCTTGTCCAGGAGACTGACGAGCTAGCTGTAAGTTCTTATGCTCTTTGTTTTTCTGGCCTTTTTTTTTTTTTTTTTGCTTTGCAGTGTGGGTGTATTTGGTTGTATCAGTATGATGATGAGAGGAACAACAAATTTAGTGAATTTTGTTATTATATTGTTTTTCCTTCGTTGCTGACATTCTGAGATTGTTTTGAAGATAATTGCTGAATTTGAGTGTAATAGGGTATAGTTCTCTGACTCTTGGCAATTGATATCCGACTTGATTTTTCGTTGAGCATTAATTCTTCTAACATAATATTCTAACTTGCTTTGCTACTCTAAAATTCCTGAAGCTTTAAAGAAAGGATGCAATGTAATTTTAGTTTTGATGCAATATAATTTTTCAGTTTTCCAATGCTCTGTATCTACCGTCTCCTGATATAATATGGCTACAATTTAGAAATGACCCACATGTTTATCCTCATTCATTATTTATATATATAGATATATTATTGAAATTGGCGATTGATATTAGTATTATTTAAATTTACTATATGTTTGTTATTTAAGGTTTTTTACCTCTTGGGGCGGTACCAATCACTCTCTTTGAGAGAGGTCACATGTTCAAACATGTACTGTATGTATGAGTGTTTAATTTGTGTGTTAATGCATTTATGTGTTCTTCATTTAGCTCCTACCTGAGAAAAAGAAAAGAAAAAGTTACTTGCTTCCTTGTCTATGTTCCATGTGCTTCGTACGTATATGCTCACATATCTATTGATTTCCTGCCTAGTATATTCTTATTCCATATATGTCCATTCATCTAATAGACTTGCACACTCATTTTCCTAATATTTTCTAGTACAATATTGTTGTCTCTTAGTTAAATCAAGAGTGACACCAAATCTAACTCTTAATTTCCCCCATCCCTTGGCGTGGATTTTCATTCTTATTTAATATCTCATATATCACTATACTTAGTAGAGGTACAACAGAAAGATGTCATAAAGGAGCTTCCCAAACCCTTGTCGGCATTAGTGACGTCTAGCTATATCTCAAACAAGAAAGTTGAAGAAGAGCAAGGGGTGAAGGTTTGCTACAAATAAATGGATCTCTGGAGGGAGTGATTGAAGAGCTAACGTTATACAGAACCAAAGATGGGCATATACTTTTGTTCAGACTGGAAGAGAATGAGCATCCATTTTAGTATTGATGCTTTTATTGTGGTTTTTGACTAGTTAATGTATTGATGACTTATTTTGATATGATGGTTGGATATGTAACTTGCCCGATAAATTGCTGGAAAGTAGTTATTATTGTTGTATATATTGAAAGGGCAACCTATGGCAAGAAAGCTATTCAATAAATGATTTTTTTTTTTTGGGAAAAAAAAGGCCCATTCACGTCTGTTGCTGAAAAAAGTAAAAATTGTGAATTTTTACTTCTGTTCTAGAAAATAGAAGTAAAAAGTCATATTATTTACCTCTGTTATTGAAAAACAAAAGTAAAAAGTCCTCATATTTATTTCTGTTTTGGATAAAACAAATGAGAATAACGGCACTATTCTCGTCTATTATGCCAAAACAGAAGTAAATATTAGGACTTTTTACTTCTATTTGTAACAGACGAGAATAAAGGTATTATTCTCCTATGTTAAAAAACAGAAGTAAAAAAAGGGTATTTTTTACTACCCTTCTTTTTATATCCTCCCGAAACAGAATTTAAAGGTCCTCCACAATAGAAGTAAAAAGTCCGTGCTGTAGTAGTGTTCTACTTTATATCTTGGATTCTTTGGCTTTTTTTTTTGACAAATTTATTACTGATTCAGTTTATTTTAACAGATATCACTTCTTACAATTAAAGTGCCAGTTTGTTTTAACATTTGTTTTTCAAATTCAAAAAGCCTTATCGGTGGTTTAATTTAACATTGATTACTCTTTTGTTGAACCCGGATGAGTCTATTTTCTTGACTCTACTGATGTTGTAAATTAAGTTTGATCTTTACATTTTACAGGACGCTTCTACAAGTGATCATGTGAATTTTGTTACTGTGGGAGAATCATGAAGAAGTGTGATATCCCCAAGAGTTCCATGTCTTCAAATAATACTAATAGTCTCGATTCTGATTTTTGAGTTTCTAATAGGGATAATTAATTTGGTAATCCTTAAAGTTTCTAAAGATTTTGAATCAGATCCCTATAGTTATATTTCTTTTTATCAAAACCTTATACTTCGTTTCGTTAAAGCTTTAAGTCCTTCTGTTAATTAACTTCCCAGAAACTATTACTTATGATGATAGAGATTCAGGTGGCATCAAAGCGGCTCCATAGATATCAATTAATGCTTGCATTCTCTCTCCCCCACTAAAAAGCTCATGGCTCTCTCTCTCTCTCTCTCTCTCTCTCTCTGGAAACCAATTCAGGAGCAACAAGCCTCCTTCTTCAACTGGCGATAGTTAACAGTATCTCAATCTTAAAAGCTGTTTTTAACAAGGAAGACAACATAGGCACCTATATAATTAAAGATGTGTACAATTAAAGATGTGTATAACCCAAGAGAAGAACCTTGAGCAAAGTTCTCTACATCAGACCCCTTCTCATACTCATTCAATGACCTTGTATCTTTTTTGAACAAGAAGATTGATAAAACTGTTGAAAGGGTCTATAGTCTAGAGAAGAAACTCTTGAAGCAAATTCAAGGTAATAATTGTTGAGTGCTAATTTCTTTCTGAAAATCTGTTCAAGTGAAATATTTTCTACCAGAAAAAAATAACCTTATATCAGTAGTTTGAGATGTGTTGGTTGGATTGTTTCAACAATTAGATTATTGGTGCTGGGCATCAACTTTGTAATTTAATTTGTCAGTATGTGCTTATTTTGATACTGGCAACTTTTTTCATATTTCACAGATTCCACACCTCCCACCAATGTGGCAAGCCTTCAGCAACATCACCGTTGGAATACACACAACATAGAAGCAGGGCGCTAATGTTAACGGAGGAGTAGAACCAGTTGAAGGAAGAGTCCTCTTTCTTCTCAGCGGGCAGAGACAAACTGGTCCGAAAGATGAGAGACAAATGCAAGCATTGATATCTATAGAACTGCTTCAATGCCATGTCACTCTCTTTCATCATCATTAACAGTGTTTGAAGTATTAATTAGTAGAAGGACTTGTAGCTCTAACAGAATGAAATATAAGGATTCAATAAAAAGAAATAAAATTAGAGGGACCCAAATCAAAATCTCATAAAACTTTAAGGACTGCCAAATTAGTTGTCCCTTTCTAATATTAAGATAAAAATGATGGTGGCGCACTTTTAATTTCTTAGGATATATTGAATGGGAGGAGGACAAGATACTGAATATGGGAAATGTTTAGCGAATTTGGGTGTGGAGGAGAGAAACTATATATGAGAAGTGGAAGGGCCATAATTTTTTTTTTTAAAAAATAGTATATTAAAATATTGATATCTAAATAATTAAATGATTAGCAAATTTGGGTGTGTGGAGGAGAGAAACTATATACGAGAAGCGGAAGGGCCATAATTTTTTTTTTTAAAAATATTGATATCTAAATAATTAATATCAAAGTGATGTGGTACTATTTTGGAGATAAATTATGACCCATTGGATCAATTTTATAATGGTTCGTATATGTACACAAGAATAATAAAGAATTTCTATTAAATTCATATGAACTAGCGTATCACGATTCATGAAGGGATAAGAGAGTCGGCACTTCAAAGGTATCTAAACTCTCATTCATCTATCATGGATTTCTGAATGTCCATTAGTCTTTCTATTCTCTTTGTCCTTAATTAGTTAGTATTTGGGAAGCATGAATGGCATAGGCTAAATAGTTTACACAGCTTTTATTTTCTTATATGTAATATTTACTATCATTTTATACTTATTGTCATCTTTTATGTTTAGCACGCAGTCTTATCAATCATCATTCACCATTATATTTCACATGAAGTTTTTAACAGGAAATAATTCTAAAAAATATCTAACATAACTTTTGTCATTTATTCTTTTTAAATTTTCCTTTAATTTAAATGCTAAACTCAACAAAATGCTATTTGATTATTTATAGGAGCTGCAGGATGTGAGGCCAGAGAAAGATGACCATCTTCCTATTTCACAACTCCTTACTCAATAACACTTGAAAAAATAGGATTATCTGAAGATAGAACATTGAATCAATACTGAATAAATAATAATAATAGTAATAATAATAATAATTATTATTATTATAAATATAAATATAAATATTCCCTCCGTTCTAAATACAGTGCCTGGTAGAACTTCAAATTGTGAGTAATCTTTAATTTAGTGTTGATAAGGTGGATTCTAGATTCAACAGAAAAACGATGAAAAACATCTGTGCAACCCGCTCTTAGTATGCCAAAAATACAAAATAACACTTAGCGACACAATAAATAAAATAGAACCTCACGTTATAATGTGAATTCTTAAATATACGATCTTCCTATGTGCAATTATAAAATTAAACGTAGGGACTATCAAACTATAACTTTCGTTCCGTCCCTAGTTTATATGGCACATCAATCCATATATGGGTAAAAAATTAAGTTTGTTCACGCATCCAAATAATTAACTCACACTGCCAACTAATGATGCTCAGATGACCTTTTAAATAATGCTGGAAGTGGTAACGAATTTTATATGATAGGAAATAGAATGTCAGGTCAAGGAAATTGCAAGCAAAAGGCGTTTATATATATATTTTTTTTTTGGGGGCCATCCTGCTGTTAGATTAAATTTAACCTTTCTAAAATTACTTATAAAATTTCACATTATTAAAAATAAATAAAGTCAAAATTACTACATTTTGATCATAACAGTTTAAAACTGCAATAAAAAATATTTAAAACATAATTTTAAAAAATTATATAACTCGATGACTCACATTTCAATTTAATAGTGAAGATGGATACTGTGAAAAGGGATTGTATGGAATGGGTAAATGGCAGAAGCCTTATCCAAAGCCTAGAACTCTTACCTAAGGATTTCTCCTGAACTAAGCCCACGTGAATTTATTCTGAATAACACGGTGGAAAACCAACAGCACTACACATTCTCAATCAACATTTTGAGTCAGATTATGACTCTGATATGAAGCGTTACAAATAATAATTCTGTAATAACCTCAATTAATTAGCCAGCGTTCAATAACGTTAAATAGAAAAAAAATATTTCTTTCTGACCAGCATTTTTAAATATGATACCCAGAATGATCTTGAAAATAATATTTGAGAAAATACTTAATTTTTGGTAATACAATAATTTAATTATTTCATATTTAATACCGTACGTTAACACAAAATTCATTATTTAATTATCAATTGTTTCATATTTAATAGAGAATATATGTACGACAACACATGTCACCACTCATTTTGCAATAGAGAGTGTTTTATCATTCAAAATATCTGGCAAACATTTTTTTAAAAAAAACTATATATCACATAGATAAAGACATAAAGTATACAATATGCACCCCTCCGCACATCGCATGGTGGAGAAGACCTTAGTTTCTCTTATTAGAGAGATTAAATGAGTGTTGCTTTAAATTTTAAATTAAGGGTATTATGCAATTTTCTGCTTTTAAACTCACCAAGAAAGTATGCACACGTGTCTTTATAATTTTTTAAAATTTATTTATGGCATGCTTCCTTAATTTGATCTTTATTCTTTTTTCGCGACTCAATTATCACAAAATAACTAACATTGATTTAAGAAAATGAATAAAATCTTATAACAATGATTTCATATTTTACTAGATAATGTTTGTATTTGATTATTTCATATTTTACATTTAGGCAAAAGTAGATTTCTCCAAAATTTCTTTTCACGGTTTTGCTTTAACTAAATAAACAATCATCCTTGCTCATGTAATTTAAGGATTTCAAAAAGTCATTGATTAGTACCAATATAAAATTTTAGAAGTTGTACCTTGTATCCTTATCGATGGATTGTAATTACAAAGGATCATATATAAAATACTCCTCTAGTTCTTAATATAAAACCTAATTGTTGAGTTGATCTTAGTCCTAAATGTAAAACATATTTCCTATATTTATTAATTTTTTTAAATTACTCCTATTGATACTCTTTCAACTCAAGTAAGAAAAGGAGAGTGGGTAAACCGTTTAGAGTTGGATCTTATAAGTAAAATGCACAAGTTTAGAAACATGCCAGGTGCCATGGCGGATTTGTCGAACCACCACAGCAGATTTTACAGAATCACATTTCCTTCATTTGGTGCTGTTTTGTTCTTTAGTCTTTGATCTTGGCTCCATTTTTCTTGTGTCCTGCAATCAAAATTAGTTTAAATGAAATACCAATTGTCCTAGAAATTAATTAATAATAATTAATCACCAATTATGACAATTTTGACCCCATAAGACATTAACTCTATTCAAAGGCATCTAAACTATATTAGACACAAATATGCACAATTATACTCTTAATAACCCATGAAATGATGTAAAATAATATATAATAAATGGGTTAGATCAGTTATTTATTTGTTTCATTATTAATATTTCATTTTTATTTTATTTTATTAACATCATGAGTTAAAAGGTATGTGTTTTTTTCTTTTTCTTTATTTTTTGGGGAATAAATTAAAGTTGATTTTACCTCTATTTCTATTGATAATATAATGTGTAGGGTAAAAAATTATCTAATTATCACTTTTATTTTATAATGATTTTCCGATTGACGAACTTCACTCGATGAAATTTTATATTGCTTTTCTCAAATTCCCCAATATATAGCACAATTAGTGGAGCACTTCTAACAATTCAAATCCATCAAATAATAATGGGGCGTTTTGAAGTTGTTTGTTGCCAAATTGATTGTGACTTTCAGTTCAACATGCCCTGCAAGTCAATCTGCTAATTATATATACCGAATAGCAATTTGGAATTGCTTTGCAATGCACATAAACCAACGTGATAACAACTTGCAATTACTTTGAAAATGTAATAGCAATGATGATAACTTAAGAAAAGTAATAATAATAGTAATGGACTTGGTCCTTGCGGTAATTGTAGCAAATAACCCAATTTTTTACAATATAAACAATTTCAATGTAGTAGAATCCAAGTTTTACATTACAGGCAACAGGGATGCTTACAGCAAACTTTAAGAAAAACCGTGTCTAAAATCTATTCAAGTATAATACTATGCTATAAATATATAATTTAAAATGTGAAATCATTTTTGATCGGATGATTGATTTTGTCACTAATCAATTAGTGATGATCATTTTTGTGATAGAAAAAGTTTATTCACAAATTCTGTCACTAATTGATTAGGAATGAAATTTCATCACTAAATTTCATTGTTAAACTTCCTTGAAAATAATATTTGAGAAAATATTTATTTTTGTAATACAATAATTTAATTATTTCATATTTAATAATTTTAACACAATATTCATTATTTAATTATCAATTATTTCATATTCAATGAAGAATATATGTATGACAACACATGTCACCATTCATTTTGCAATAGAGATTGTTTTTTCATTCAAAATATCGGCAAACATTAAAAAAAAAAAGATAATTATATATCACATAGGTAAAGTATATATACAATATGCACCGCTCCGCATATCGCATGGTGGAGAAGACCTTAGTTTCTCTTCATTAGAGAGATTAAATAAGTGTTGCTTTAAATTTTAAATTCAGGGTATTATGCAATTTTCTGCTTTTAAACTCACCAAGCTAGTATGCACACCTTTTTGTTTAATATTTTAGAAGTTATTTATGGCATGCTTCCTTAATTTGATCTTTATTCTTTTTTCGTGAGTCAAGATCATTTATCTTTGCCTGTGCACATCTTTCTTCTTATTCTAGACTCAATTATCACAAAATAACTAATACTGATTTAAGAAAATGAAAATAACTAATACTGATTTAAGAAAATGAATAAAATCTTATAACAATGATTTCATAATTCACTAGATAATGTTTGTAATTGATTATTTTCATATTTTATATTTAGGAAAAAGTAGATATCTCTAAAATTTCTTTTCAGGTTTTGCTTTAACTAAATAAACAATGATCCATGCTTATGTAATTTAAGGATTTCAAAAAGTCATTGATTAGTACCAATATAAAATTTTAGAAGTTGTACCTTGCATTCTCATCAATGGATTGTGATTACAAATTGGGTCCTTAATGTAAGACCTAATTGTTGAGTTAATCTTAGTTCTAAATGTAAGACATATTTCTCATATTTTATTTTTTTTTT